>NW_015173263.1:67322-77361 GCF_001447785.1 Gekko japonicus | reverse complement strand
TGGTGCGGCAGTTGGTCCCCTTTCTCAGCCGCGAAGACCTAGCCACAGTGATCCATGCAACGGTCACCTCAAGGCTAGACTACTGCAACGCTCTCTACATGGGGCTGCCTTTGTCGCTGATTCGGAGGCTGCAGCTAGTGCAGAATGCGGCGGCCAGGCTGGTTGCTGGGGTCTCTAAATGGGATCACATCCAGCCTGTGCTTAAAGCGCTGCACTGGCTGCCTATAGCATACCGGATTCGCTTCAAAGTGCTGGTGCTTACCTTTAAAGCCCTACATGGCCAGGGTCCGGCATACCTGACGGACCGCCTTGCCCCACATAGGTCCCAAAGAGCACTTCGGTCAGGGTCGCAACATCGCCTTGCGACCCCAGGCCCGAAAGAGGCCAGGCTTGCTGCCACAAGGGCCAGGTCCTTCTCGGTGGCGGCTCCTATCTGGTGGAATGAGCTCCCAGAGGAGATCAGGGCCCTGCGGGACCTGTTGCAGTTCCGCAGGGCCTGCAAGACGGAGCTCTTCCGCCAGGCTTTCGAATAGGTGCCGCCGCAGGCACCACTACACCAATGAGGACCGTTCAGCAGCACCGCTGGAGGCTGAGTGGCAGATTAACATCAGGGGGCCACAGCAACCTCCCTCGGAATGAAAGGGCATGTGCAATATGGAGAGAGGGTTTTAGTCACGCGGGATCGTTGGGCGTGGCCCATGTACTAATTGTTTTAAATTGTTTTATTATGTTTTATTGCACTGAGTGCCATATTGTTGTAAGCCGCCCTGAGCCCGCATGCGGGGAGGGCAGGGTATAAATAAAATTAAATAAATAATAAATAAATAAATTAAGACCAACAAGGTTTTATTCAAGGTATAAGCTTTCATGCGCACGGACACCTTTTCAGATATCTATCTATCGTCATCATCAATTTAAATAACATTTCTTCATGAAGATAGATCCAGGTGGTCAGCCGTGTTGGTCTCAGGCAGTAGAACAAATTTAGAGTCCAGTACTGTAAAGTGACCTCCACACCTGAGAGGAGAAGAATGGAGAGTATCAGTTTGCCTCCCACAATTAGAAAAGATACCTTTACACATTTATCTGCTATTCTGACGTATTTGTTGCTTTACAACGGTGGACCTTATAACCTTATCTTGTTATTTAGTTTTGTCTTTGCACATCTTCGGCTGCAGTCACACGGAGCATTAGCCACGCTACAGAGACGGAAGATAGGCGGTTTTTCCGGGTGTGATCACACCGCAACATCTGGGAAGCGTAGAGCTCCCATGGGGAACCCGAGGCTTCCCGCCGAAGATGCGGCGTAAAAAACTAGTACCTCCGAGGTACTAGTTTCCGGAAACCGCGGGGCAAGGGCTGGCGTGTGATCACGTTTCCGGTGGTGGCATCTGGCGCCCGCCCATGTCCCTTCACAAACAGGTTTTTTTCCCCCCAAGTCTCCACAAGATGCACACAAGCACCCAACGGTGCATGTGCACAAAGAGGAAAGCAAAAGTGCTGTTTCGGCTTTAAAAAAATGACCCCGTTTGTCATGGCAGTGGCGCCAAGCCATTGCTGGTGTGATCGCACCGCGCTGCTTCTTTGCCGCACCGCAGGATCGCCGAGGGACGGACCTGTGGTGTGCTGCCGGCGCGTCTGATCGCGTAATCGCAGATCAAACTGCTCCAGGGCAATTAGCCATGCCTCCCCACCACGATATCTGGCCCGTGTGACCGGGGCCTTCATCATGTTACATGTTAATTTGCTGTTCAGTCCCTGTCTATAAGTTTGAACCTTACCTACCATTCCAATGTATTTGAAAAAGTGTGTGTGCACATGGAAGCTCACACCTTGAATAAAACTTTGTTGGTCTTAAAGGTGCCACCAGACTCTAAATTTGTTCTAACACTTCTTCAAATATCTTAAAGGTGCCACTGGACTCGAACCTCGTTCTGCTGCTTCAGACCAACACAGCTACCGCCCTAAATCTATCCTGTTCAGTAAATAGTAATTATTTTATTTATTTAGTGTATTTTTATACTGCTTTCCTCCCAGTTGGACTCAAAGTGGTTTAGAAATGTACAAAATAAATCTGGACAAACACGACCTGATCAGTAAACAAGTATAAAGCCAACAGTCGTGATAGTCTGACCCACAAATCAAACAGCCATTAAGACTTATAAAGAATGCTATCTATGTATTGCAATCTGAAGCACTACAACATGATAAACAAATCATAAGAAAATCCTTGAACCGAGGTACATAATCAACGTTGTCTCCGGATTATATAACAATACAGTTTACAATACAGTTGAAAAAAATGTAAATAAACAAAAACAGTACAAAGAACGAAGAGAACTCCAAAGGCACACAAAACATAAGTTGGATTTCACCAGATATGTCCATTAAGGGCACGGGCTAAGATTAACAGAAACCTTTGGCTCATCCCACCAGCCACGCCCAAAGTTAAAATAGCTGCCACAGAAAAGAGACAAACAGTCTGGATTTTACATGCTGGCAGCCATCTTCCCATAATTCCCCCTCCTCCTTAAGCAGTCCTTTAAGAAATTCTAGAAGGGATGCCTAAGAGACCTGTATAGCTGCGGGACCTAGACTGTAAAAACAACATAGAGAAAAGGATGAATCGCTTGATGAACAATGAGCAGTCTGCAATCTTCACCTTAGGCTTGTTACTATTTGAGGAGAAATATCACAATTAATCTATTAAATTAAGACAATTTTCTTCACAGAATTGGTCCTTCCTGACTCCCATAAAAGCAGCAGATTAAAATTCTTTTTTGAAATTTCATTCCTTCAAAAAAAAAAAAAAAACCCCAGAAAAAAGAACAAGGGGAAAAGCTTAAAACCCAGCAACTAAATAAGATTGAAAAGGGGGAATGAGATATACATAAAGACGAAAATATAACAGTGGTGGCGGATGTACACATAAGCACCAGATTAAAATTCATTGTTTGCTGATCCTCATGAATGTGTTATATTTTGTTTATTAATTGAACAAGGCTGTTTGGTTTTTTAATAAATTGAATAAGGCTTTTCATAAACTATCACATGTTATATAAATAAGGTTTTGGACAAAGAATCTAGCAAAGACTCAGAGGCACAGACTGAATGTTGGATCCAATAATGAAAAAATATGTATAGACACATCTCTACAGGCCTCAGTTCTGTGGTGGTTGTAGTGGTGTGTCTGAAGAGAATATTAACTAACTCCCTCCTTTTCTCTCTCTTGTAAATAGGTGACTCATGATCCCAACAATATAATTAGGCATGAGGCATTGCTTGTGACCTTTATTAAAGCTCCGACAATTAAAAAAATCTAATTTTTTACAAATGCTAGGAGACAGAATCAGGGGAGGGTGTCTATGCTGTCTGCTGGCCCTCCAGGGCAACTTGTTGGCCGCTGTGTGAAACAGGATGCTGGACTGGATGGACCACTGGTCTGATCCAGCAGGGCTCTTCTTACATTCGCTCAGTGGCTAGATACTGTTTAATTATACAGCCATCAGTTGCCTCAAAACCCCCTAAACAAAAGAAAACCATGCAGGGAAAAAACTAAATGTTGAAAGGAAATACTACATTTCTCTGCTGCGATAGGAAAATGTTTTCTTGCTTACATAGGGTTGCCATCCTCCAGGTGGGGCCTGGAGGTCTCCCAGAATTACAACTGATCTCCAGACTACAGAAACCAGCTCTTCTAGAGGAAACGGCAGCTTCAGAGGGTAGAATCAATGCATTATCCTCTGCTGAGCTCCCTCCACAACCAAATGCAACTTTCTCCAGGCTTTACCTCCCAAATCTCCAGGAATTTCCCAGCCTGGAGTCAGTAACCCTACACTTAACAGCCTGTGATCCTATATGCGCTTATTCAGAAATAACTCCCGCTAAATTCAATGGGACTTCCAGCCAAGCAAGTGTGGGTAGGCTTGACATCTTAGAGGTACGATGTTTGACAAGGAGTCACAATGGAACTAATTTGCATATACAATGTGATTGGCCGACATTGCTTCCTACCTCATGGTTTACCATCTGAAGACACAATGGGAGTGCCATGGTTTGCCACTGCTTCATTTCCCCAGGAATGTTTTCGTCAATCGTGAAACAGATGTATCTTACCTAAACTCATTCGCCCAGAGGAAGAAGTTCTGAAACGTCCCACTGTCTAGAGGAATCTTTCAAAGGGCTGATGTAGCCCACTGCTGATGGGGAATGCCCAGAATGTTAACATAGCGAGCTGTCAGTGGGAAGAGTAAGACAAATGGATTTATTCAAATAACCTCCTATAATTCCAAGCTTGGTGCTACCCTACCAAAGGTAATATGATCAGGTGCTGCAGTGATATAACAAAGGGGTTTGCCCTTAGCTAGGGTGAAGTGTAAAAGGAGCTGGGAACAACCAAAAACCAAGGGGAAGAGGGGTTTCTGATTACCATGAGCTGCCAAATTATTTTTAAAAGGACAGACGTCCCAGCCTCCTTTTTGGTTCGGTCAGGACCAGTGTTCCCTCTAAGCTGAGTTAGTGTGAGCTAGCTCACAGTTTTTTAGCCTCTGGCTCACACATTTTTGCCTTAGCTCAGGAAGGACGGCTCCAGAGCAAACTAATTTATGCAGGAGCCAAATTGCTCACTCACAACTTTCATCCAGTAGCTCGCAGAGTAGAATTTTTGCTCACAATACTCCACAGCATAGAAGGAGCATTGGTCAGGACCCTGGACAGCAGTCCTTCTGTGTCCTGAAAAAGAAAGAGATCGGCCCCTTCTGCGTCTAGCATTCGCTCCGCTGTTTTACCAAACCCAGGGCTGGAACAGAAATTCCCCTCTGCACGGCATGCCACTTTCACTTTGATTGATTGTCGGATTTTATGGCAGGCTCCAGACCACATGCCGCCTTTCACTTTGTTTGATCTCTCAGTTTTATAGTACCATCTGCATAGATTTATGGCCGTTTTATGGCCATTCAGGGGTGACTCGGCAGTCAGTACGATGTTGGCCCAGGGTATCTGGATGTGGTTTTGAGCTGCATCTTTTTCTGTCCCAGTGTGGGTTTGGTAAAACTCCGGAGCGAAAGCTAGATGCGGAATGGGCCATAGAATAAACAGCACCTAGGATGGAAAGTACTGTGACCTAGGGTCCTTTCCACATTTGCCAGCCACTCCGGAGTTTCTCAGTGTTTAAGTCGAGGCAATTTACATCTGTAGCAAAACAGCATCCAAAGTCCTTTCTGTGCTCTCCTTTTAATCCATGTTCACCGCGGTGTCCTCCGAGCAATTCTGCACTAAAAATCGAATTCAACCATCTTTTTATTCCACCCCCCCTTCTGCATTTCATTCCCTCCCTCCAGTGGTCAGTCCGGTTTCAGCCCGCTGTTGCCCCGGGGTTATTTGGATGCTGTTTTGCTGTGGACTTAAATTGCCTCGACTCAAACTCTGAGAAAATCCAGAGTGGCAGGCAATTGCAGAAAAGACCCTAGATTGCCCAGGCTAGCCCAATCTCATCAGTTCTTAGAAGCTAAGCAGGGTCAGCCGTGGTTAGTGTTTGGATGGGAGACCATGAAGTCCAGGGTTGCTGTACGCAGTACGCAGGCAGGTAATAGTTAACCACTTCTGAATGTCTCTTGCCTTGAAAACCCTTCAGGGCAGGGCCGGCTTGAGGTGTTTCTGTGCCCTAGGCGAGGCTGCTTTATGGCGCAGATGCCAACCTCCCGGTGGGGCCTGGAGACCTGGAGCCCTCTGGAGCCAGCCACCCTTTTGCTGCTGCCACCACCGCCTCCTCCCCACCCCGCCACCAATGTGGGGGAGGAGGGGGGGAGGCACAGCTTGGCGCCCCATCCAGAACCCGGCGCTCTAGGCTAATGCCTAGTTTGCCTAGTGGGTGAGCCGGCCCTGCTTCAGGGGTCACCATAAATTATCTGCACCTTGGTGGCACTTTACCCACAGGATGGAAGGTTGAAGGGAAGAGAAAAAGGGAAAGGGTTTTTTTGCGGCAAATAATACGAATCTGGCAAGAGTTGATTACTAGACTGTTTTTAATTAGGGATGAGATTTTTCATTCTTCAGAATAATTTGCTTTGCCAGGGTGATTGCATGTGTTGCCATGGAAAAGCTGTGTTTCCCCTTTCATCATTCAGAGGGAAGAAAGGTAGAATCCATGCGTCACAGTAGCACTAGAAAAGTTATTTTTGCCTAATTACACAACAACATCAGCCTCTTATCTGAGACCTGTTTGGTTCAATGGCCACATTTCAGCATGTTTTCAGAAGCAGGCCTCTCCCATAAGCCGATTAAATGTTTCTTCATGTGATGTTTGCGAATCACAAAGAATGCCAGATGACATGTTCTTAGATAAAAGCCTCCCCAGCATACACACACCACACAGACATAACACACACACTTTTATCTGCCCTTTCTGTCTGTTTTTCTTCTTCCTCTGATTAAGAAACTGCCATTGTGTTCATTATTTTTGTTCACTCTTTTTTGTGCTTGAAGATGACAGTATTTTAAAAAGAATCACATAAAGAATTTAAAAAGAATCTGGATACAACCCAGCAAGGATTTCAATGTCTGTTTTTGCCACGGAGGAAGAGAACCCATTTGGCGTAGAGCTCAACTAGGCCGGGTCCGTGTGTGTCTCAGTTCATATCCCTGTTCAGTGATAAAACTAATTAATTAATTAATTAATTCAATTTATATCCCGCCCTACCCGCCAAGGCAGGCTCAGGGCGGCTTACATTAAAAGTTAAAATACATTAAAACACAAATTGTAAACATCATAAAAATACACAATAACTAAATAAAGTGCTAGTGGCACTGTGGTCTTACATAGAAATCCCAGTAGGCCATGGTGGAATGGTCACAAAAGAGTACAGTCCGAGTTGGTAAGCAGCTTGTCAGACCATTTATAGAAACTGTCACAGGCTGCTGGTGATGGTATGGAGGGCCTTACCACAGTTCGGTTGCTGGAAGCGGCTCCTAATCAAAGGCCTGGTGGAAGAGCTCCGTTTTGCAGGCCCTGTGGAACTGTAAGAGGTCCCGCAGGGCCCTGATTGTGTGACTGTGGGCTATTCTCTCTCAGCCTAATAGCTCACAGAGTTGCCGTGAGGATAAAAGGGAGGAGGAGAGAAGCATATACCTTACTCTAAGTTCCCTGGAAGAGTGGTGTGATAATTACAGTGGGCCCATTTGTGGTCATTAAGCCGCCATCTTCCTCTTTCTTCCCTTCCAGTTACCAGCAAAGCCACCATGTCCACCCCAGAACCAACCACCACGTCCTCTGAGACCTCTGAAGAAAGCCTTCAAGATGAGGTAAGGAAGCTTCTTTGTATGCTCTGTTTCCCCCTGGGAGTTGATTGGCTTTGTTGTGTTTGTTGGGTAGGCCTTTCACAGCCAAAAACTATCTGACACATCCCTGCCCAAACTGAGCTTCCTGTCTTCATCCGTGTCAACATAACATGCTGAGAAGCTGAAGAAGAGGAATCCTATGAAATGCTGGGCATACAAATCCTTAAGAAAATCTTCTGGGCAGCCCTGGATTAACCATTAAGCAAAATGAGCACGTGCTTAGGGCAGCCAGGGAAGTGGGGTACCACAAAGGGTATATATATATTTAAAGTTTATAATATAGTTGTGGGGTCTGGCCTGGGGGGTGGCCTGGAAGAAAATGAATTTTTAATCTCTTATTTCACCTTCAGCACTTATTGAGTCTTAATGTCTTGTCAGTGAAGCCGTGGAAGGGCCGAGGGGCCCTCCGTGGGTATGGAGGCATGAAACGGAGTGATGAAACCAACATTTGTCGAAGCAAATCAGGATTGAAATGATCCTCAGCAAATTAATCCCAGGCTCACAAACTCATCATAGGTGGCGGTCACACGCGCAAGATAACGCGGCGGGGAAGTGAGGCTATTTGCTCCGGAGTAATTTGACCCACAGTTGTGTGGCCGAATCGGGGGGGGGGGTTGCCGCGTGTTTCCGGTGCACTTCAACGGGGGATCAATGATCCACATCTCCACACTGAGTGCTCCCTAATGTGATGATGCACATACTGAAATGGGGGGAAAAACAACGGCATGGAGTCAGGATGGCCCGATCCGACCATCCCGACGCCATGAGGAGAGCGCACTGGCGCAATCACACAGGGAAAGTCCATTCCTGGCCTGTAGCAAACCCGTTTGCTACCGGACTTTCCCTAGTGTTTTTTTACTCCATTTATGCGGCAGAGCAAAACGAGTTGCCCACGGGTGCAGGACGCTTCCCAGATGCTTGCGTCTGATCGCAACCTTAAAATCCTCCCGGCATTCACGCCTATGGCATGGCTAATTCTGTGTGTGATCACAGCCATAGTTACAGCTAAACTCCGGTTTTGCATTATGACTGAATCAAGACAGCAAATCAATTCACAATACATGTGGATTCTTCCCCCCCCCATTTGAAATATTTCTGTGCTGCTTTTCAGCAGTCTCCAACCAGTTTAGTAGTAAAGATAAAAGCAAGAAACACACATCCAAAGGAACACCTTTGTATACATCTCTAGAATACAACCTAGAAAACCTAGTTTCTTAAACATCCCCCTGCAAAAAGGGATGTGTTACAGCTTTTTCTGGAATTCAAAAGGTTTCGCGTTCTGAACATTTTCTGGAAGAACATGAACCCACGAAGCAGCCTTACACAGAATCAGACCCTCAGTCCTCAAAGTCAGTATTTTCTACTCAGTAGTCCAGGGTCTCAGGCAGAGGTCTTTCACATCACCTCCTACCTGATCCTTTCCACTGGAGATGCCAGGGTTTGAACCTGGGACCTTCTGCATGCCAAACACATGCTCTACCACTGAGCCACAGCCCCTCTCCAGTTTGGTGTAGCGGTTAAGTGCGCGGACTCTAATCTGGGAGAACCGGGTTTGATTCCCCACTCCTCCACTTGCACCTGCTGATGTGACCTCGGGTCAGTCACAAGCTCTGGCACAGCTGTCCTTGAAAAAGAGCAGTTTGTGCCAGAGTTCTCTCAGCCCCACCCACCTCACAGGCAATGCTCCCTCTAAGCTGTGGAGTCTTGTGAGCAAAAATTCTGCTTAGTGAGCTACGGGCATTAAAGTTGTGAGCCAGCAACGTAGCCACTGCAAAAATTAGTTTGCTCTGGAGCCATCCTTCCTGAGCTAAGACAAAAATGTGTGAGCCGGAGGCTAAAAAACTGTGAGCTAGCTCGCAGTAACTCAGCTTAGAAGGAACACTGCACCATGGCATATCCTGCTTTTGGCTCCCAGTGTCCTCACTTGGCACAGCAAGACAGACCTGCTGCTGTGATCTTAGCCAGTGTGTGTGTTCGTTCATTCATTCATACAATCGTTCATTCATCCATACAAAGAGAGGTGGTCCTTCAGGCACCTGGGTCCCAGCCATGAAGACCTTTAAAAGAAGGATTTCCCCCTCTGCCTCTCATTTGGCTGCGAAAGATAGACTGAGCAGGTATTTCCGCTCCAGTGTCAACGCTGCAACTTAACCAGACAGCAAATATTTGGTTGATGCGATTCTTTCCTTGCTTTTTTTTAAAAATCAGAATGTCTTAAAGAGAGTCGGCAGCCTTCCGTTGGTTACCTCCATCTGCGACTTGGTTTCTGCAAACTACACCTCCATCAAAAGGAAGAACTCCTGCCTTCAGTCGGTGTGCAACGGAGCAGAGAAAGGCGTGAAGTCCCTCACTGGAGTCGCAGTCAGTAGGGTGCAGCCAATCTTGACAACTTTTGAGCCTCAGAGTGAGTAAAACAGAGAGAGAGAGAAAGAGAGAGAGCTGGCCTTTGAGTGTGGCATGGAGAACCAGCGTGGTGCAGTGGTTAAGAGCAGCAGACTCTAATCTGGAGAACTGGGTTTGATTTCCTACTCCTCCTCCACATGAAGCCTGCTGGTGACCTTGGGCCAGTCACTTTTCTCTCAAGAGCAGTTCTCTCAGAACTCTCTCAGACCCACCTGCCTCACAGGGTGTTTGTTGTAGGAAGAGGAAGGGAATGTGAGGGTATAAAACTTCTCCTCCTCCTCCTCCTCCTCCTCCTCCTCCT
>NW_015173263.1:58988-66333 GCF_001447785.1 Gekko japonicus | reverse complement strand
CCAACAGTCGTGATAGTCTGACCCACAATCCAACAGTCATAAGACTTATAAAGAATGCTATTTATGTATTGCAATCTAAAGCACTACAACATGATACACAAATCAATAGAAAATCCTTGAACCAAGGTACGTAATCAACGTCGTCTCCGGATTACAAAACAACGTTTCAAAAAATGGATCTTCTTCAGGAGATATTATAGTGGTGCCAAAGCTCTCAGTTTCATAAATGTTAGACAACAAGTCTTAAGAATATTAAATTCAGATAGGACGCTGATCTCAATTAACATTCAGATAGGACGCTGATCTCAATTAATTTGTGTATCATGTTGTAGTGCTTTAGATTGCAATACATAAACAGCATTCTTTATAAGTCTTATGACTGTTGGATTGTGGGTCAGACTATCACGACTGTTGGCTTTATACTTGTTTAACTGATTGGGTTGTGTGTGTCCAGATTTTTTTCTTAATGTAAATGGCACAGCACATTAAAAAAAAGAGGGGAAACAGCATAATCGTGGCTTAAAACAAACAAGTGCACTGGGAACATCCGCAGTGAAAACAGGTGGGAGGGTACGGCGCACATCAACAGAAACTGAAAACTGCTCCCACACGAATGTTATTAGCTTGCATTCCGGAGAGGATTGGCCATTATAGCCACTGGGACTTCTCCTGGTGGGCTGTTGGTCTCTTCCCCTGACCTGGGCCAGCCCAGTGGCAAAAAGGGTCCACGAGGCCCAGGCTTAGGCTTGCCAGCTCTGGGTTGGGAAATACCCAAAGATTTTGGGGGTGAAGCCTGTGGAGGGAAGGGTTTGGGAAGGGGACGGACCACAGCAGGATATGATGCCATCGAATCCATCCTCCAAAGCAGCCATTTTCTCCGGGGGGACCGTTCTTGGTCGTCTGGCACCCAACTGTAATCGCGGGAGATCTCCAGGTGCCACCTGGAGGCTGGCAACCATAGGCCCAGTAGAAGTGCCGGCCTCCCTGCTAGGGTTGCCAAATAGAAAAATCTTACTCGAATGGCGTCGCCCCGCCCCCAGCGTGCGACGTCACTTCCGGGTGACGCACACGCGGGGGTGGGGTTTCCCCCGGGCCCCGATTCTGCGGGAGCGGGAATTGGGGCTCGAAACCGGGGGGAATTCCGCCCCCCAGGGGGAATTCCGCCCCCCGGGGGGATTTGGGAGCCCTACTCCCTGCCCAGGGCCTGCATGGCCTGTAGGAGGTGGCACCCTGTCTTCCCAAGGCGCATGCAGCCCTGGGGAGGTGCACACAGCCCACCCAAGGCTCATTCAGGCTGGGGGAGACATGCCCAACCTGCCTGCATAGTCCAGGGGAGGCAGCGCCCAGCTTCTCTGGGGCCCATGGCACCTGGCCTGCCTGAGGCCTACACAGGGCTTTTTGGGGGGGGGGAAGTAGCTTGCTGGATGCCTCTCCCTCCCTCTTTTGGGGCTTCTGGAGTTCTCGCTTTGCTGGTGAACTTCCTGATAGGACTGCCAGGTCCATCTTCGTCCCCAGCGGGGGACTTTGGGGGGTGTTCCCGAAGGGGGAGGGGTGTCCCCAATGTGATGATGTCACATTTGGGACGTCAGGGCTCCAAGCCCCGCCCCCACAGGGACGGTTCCGCTGGCTGCCAGCTGCAACCGGAGGGCCCCGTCCGCCCGATCTCCGAGTGGCAATGCCGCTTGGAGATTGGGCGCACAGGGCCCTTTCCTGACAGCTGCCTGCACTTAAAGGGGCTCTCTTTAAGTGCACACAGCCAGAGGCCCCTGCCCACCCGATCTCCAAGTGGAGATTGGGCACGTGGCCCACAGCCGCCCCCTCCCTTCTCTCTCTCTCCAGAAAGTGGTGGCTGCTGGTGTTGGGGCTCGGAGGCAGGGCTTCCCCCACTGGCCATCTGGCTGGCAGTGGGTAGAAACCCCCCCAAAAAAGTGGGTGACCCTGCCAAACCGGGGGGTCTGGCAAGCTTACCTCCTGATGGCACCTGGCTTTCGGCCACTGTGTGACACAGAGTGTTGGACTGGATGGGCCACTGGCCTGATCCAACATTGGCTTCTCTTCTGTTCTTAATGCTTTGTTCCTTGAAGCTTCCTGTGTCAGCAGTGATAATTTGAAAGTACAACAACAGTGATCAGTTTAAATCTCCATTCCGATAGTGGCCAGTTAAGAGAGTTTAACACTTAAAATTTCTGGAGTATGCGCTAGTGTTTAACAAAATTTCTGGAGTATGTCCTAGAAATAGCTGAGGCTCTGTAAGTTTAAGGGTGGGTGAGATTTGAACTGAGGATTTCCCATATTAGTCTCCACCCTAAACCAGCTCCCAAGATTTTAGGCAACAGAGAGCACTGCTCTCAGAGCAATCGGCACCAAGTTACATAATAATAAACTAAGTGCTGTCGTGTCCCAAGCGACTTGTGGTGCCACCCCCATGGGGTTTTCAAGGCAAGAGACGTTCACGGGTAGTTTGCCATTGCCTTCCTCTACACAGTACTTCTGCACCCAAAGAGTCATTAACGCGTGGAATTCACTGCCACAGGAAGTGGTGGCGGCTACAAGCACAGACAGCTTCAAGAGGGGATTGGATAAACTTATGGAGCAGAGGTCCATCAGTGGCTATTAGCCAGAAAGTATAGATGGAACGCTCTGTCTGGGGCAGTGATGCTCTGTATTCGCAGTGCTTGGGGGGGCAACATTGGGAGGGCTTCTGGAGTTCTGGCCCCACTGGTGGACCTCCTGAAGGCACCTGGGTTTTGGCCGCTGTGTGACACTGAGTGTTGGACTGGATGGGCCTGATCCAACATGGCTTCTCTTCTGTTCTTATGACAGGGACAGAGTGGGCAGCAAGGCAGGGCCCTCTTCCAGACAGAGTTTCCCATCCCAGGACTTGGAACTTAGGAAAAACGTCTTTACAGTCAGAGTTGTGCAGCAGTGGAATCAGCTGCCTCGGGAGCAATGCTCCCTCTAAGCTGTGGAGTCTTGTGAGCAAAAATTCTACTTTGTGAGCTACTGGCATTAAAGTTCTGAGTGAGCAGTTTGGCTACTGCATAAATTAGTTTCCTCTGGAGCCATCCTTCCTGAGCTAAGGCAAAAATGTGTGAGCCAGAGGTTAAGAAACTGTGAGCTATCTCACACTAACTCAGCTTAGAGGGAACGCTGCTCGGGAGGTGGTGGGCTCCCCCTCACTGTCTGTATTCAAGCAGCGGCTGGACAAACCCTTGTCAGGGATGCTCTAGGGCTGATCCTGCATTGAGCAGGGGGTATGCCCTGGCCTTTGTTGACTTAGGAGGCCCCTTCGGCACAGGTGTGGGAATGCCTTGTGCAGTGTGTAAGGTTTTCGCCTTCCAGTACTTTGTTGCAAATCCACTAAGGCCAAGCTAGGAATTCACTGCAAAAAAAAATCTGTGGTGGTTTAGTATGATTTTGTGGTTAGAGAAACAAACAAGGAGTGCGAAGATTGGAGTTCAAATCCCTCCTTTGCCACAGAGCTCCCTTTAGGCAGGTCACTCTCCTTTTAGTCACGCCGCCCTCCCTCATGGGTTGCTGTAAGGGGAGAAAGAAGAACTACGTATGTTGCCCTGAGCTCACTGGAGAAGTGGCAATGACTGACAGGCTGGAAGGCTGATAGCTCCCATTCTCTGAACACAGCACTTATTATTCAGAGTATCATAAAATGTCTCTGTGGTGCTGAATCCCACTTAAAATAAGACTCTTTGACGCCTTACATAAGAACATAAGAGATGCCAATGTTGGATCAGGCCAAGGGCCCATCCAGTCCAACACTCTGAATCACACAGTGGCCAGAAATACCAGTGCCATCAGGAGGTCCACCAGTGGGGCCAGGACATTAGAAGCCATCCCACTGCTGACCCCCCCAAGCACCATGAAGAGCGCCTTCCATGAAGAAGATAGATTCAGGCGGGTATCCATGTTGGTCTGAAGCAGCAGAACGGAGTCTGAGTCCAGGAGCACCTTTAAGACCAACAAAGTTTAATTCTGGGTATACACCTTCGTGTGCGTGCACACGTCTTCAGATACAAAAGCTTATACCCAGAATTTAACGTTCTTGGTCTTAAAGGTGCCGCTGGGCTCAGACTTTGTTTTACGTTTTAACACTGCGAGTTTCATTTTACCCTGAAGATTAAAAAAAAATAATTCTCATAAAACGTGGCATCTGCATACTTCTTTAATCCGCCTTGAGTCTCAGCTAGAAGAAAGGCAGGCGATAAATGAAATTTAAAAAATAACAATCATATATATGTTTGTAAAAAATAGCAAGGCATTTTTCAAAATGGAAGAAAATGCCCAGGCTTGGCCAAAATCGTTCCTCGAGCATTCTACGAATAATTTGTGGGTGCCTCTGTATCTTAATGACAGGTGCTTGTCAAGGGCTATGTAGCTTCAATAAGAAGCCAGATTTTGTACATCAGTAAATGCCTCATGTGCTGCGGTGGCTCAAGTGGTTAAGACGCTGAACTGCAGGCTGTGGAAGGTCGGTAGTTCAGCAGTTCGAGACCTGAGTGCCACATGACGGAGTGAGCTCCCGTCTCTGGCCCCAGCTCCTGCCAACCTAGCAGTTTGAAAGCAAGAAATTGCAAGTAGATAAATAGGCACAACTTCAGTGGGAAGGTAACAGTGTTCCGTGCGCCTTGGTGTTTAGTCATGCCGGCTACATGAC
The DNA here is from genome assembly GCF_001447785.1 of Gekko japonicus. Taxonomy (NCBI): domain Eukaryota; kingdom Metazoa; phylum Chordata; class Lepidosauria; order Squamata; family Gekkonidae; genus Gekko; species Gekko japonicus. The sequence continues at coordinate 61,661 of NW_015173263.1, read as the reverse complement.
CACGGAAATGTCTTTGGACAGCGCTGGCTCTTCGGCTTAGAAATGGAGATGAGCACCGCAACCCTAGAGTCGGACTCGACTGGCTTTCAAGCAAGGGAACCTTTACCTTTTTAAAATGCCTCATGCCTATTCATTTGCTCCCCTGCCAGCCTTTGTGCCAGACAGCCATTTAGCATGTATCAGCCCATTGCTGGCCCCCAGGGAATGAATGCAAAAAGACACAAGGCTTGGGACTGGATTCTGCTGAAAACTTCCTTAGGCACAACTAGGGTTGCCAGGTCCCCTTACTTTGCCGGTGGGAACCTCTGGGGGGCGTTCCAGGGGATGGGTGGGGGTGTCCTCATTTGTCGGTTTTATTTGTAAACTGTTGCTGTTTTAATTTGGTATTGTGTTTATTAATTGTTTTAACTCTGTATTGTTTATGTTATTTTAACTTTGTTAGCCGCCTTGAGCCAGCGTGTCTGGCAAGGCGGGATACAAATAGAAGCAATAAATAAACAAACAAACAAATAATGCGAATAACAAAGAGATCCTGAGCTCTGCTGCTTTTCTCCATAGTTCCTCTAGAGGGAGCAGTTTACCTTTCCTTGGAGTCTCAAGGAGTAAAGAGATTTGTATTACTTTCCTGCCTTCTAAGGTTGAAGACAATCATTTAAGAGAGCTGAATAAGCTTTAGAAGAATCCATGCTTGGGGTTAGCAGATGTCCTTTTCCTAGAGGAGCCAGTTTGGTGTAGTGGTTAAGTGTGCGGACTCTAATCTGGGAGAACTGGGCTTGATTCCCCACTCCTCCACTTGCAGCTGCTGGTGTGACCTTGGGTCAGTCACAAGCTCTCTCAGAGCTGTTCTCTCAAGGGCAGTTCTTGAAAGAGCTCTCTCAGCCCCACCTACCTCACAGAGAATCTGTTGTGGGGAGGGGAAGGGAAAGGAGTTTGTAAGCCGCTCTGAGACTCCAAGTGAAGGGCGGGGTATAAATCCAATCTCTTCCTCCTCCTCCTCTTTTGGGCTCTTTTTTAAAAACCATGAAAATGTCCTTTTTTGGGGTTCTAGGGATGACTGAATATTCCGTATGCCTTTTTATATTCATTTATATTTTTGCCAATGGATTTGCTTCTGTTTTTTGCTGTGCATTTGGTAGATTTCTTTATCATGCACGTTGTACAGCTTTCATGAGCAGTTTATACGGTATTTATGTGTTCCATATGTACTTCTTATGTGTATAACGTATGTAGACTATTATTGTTGCACAGGTAAAGCTGAAGCCCGTGAACGTTTTGCAGGGAAAATGTGGTGCACAGAAACAAAATTGCCTGTAGAGAAAGAATCCCAGTTCAGTTCATATAAGGGAGAAGCAAAACCAACAATTGCAATCCTATGAACAATTTCTGGGAGTAAACCCCACTGAACAGACCCAAACAGGATTCTTCGTTGACCTGCACAGAATTGCTCTCTGAAACTGGGAGTTCCAGGTTGAAACAGGAGGGATGAGAAATTTGAGCTCATGCTTAGAAGATTGCCATTGATTCTGGCGATTCCTTTGTTGAAGGCAGGGTTTACCATCTGACAAAGAGACTGAACAGCCACCAATCCTTTCCAACAATTGAATCAATGCCTGGCTCCAAGCCCTTTCCATCTCATCATGCATCAGGATGAAATAAGACACCAGGCCGAACCTGTTCCATTGTGACTCCAACCGTGTTATAAACCGACTAGAAATAAGGCCCGTTGTGGAAATAAATACAACGAGAGCTAGAAAGAGGCTCTGGGAGAGTGCTCTGGCTTTGGGCAAACAGTGTCAGTCTGCTTTTAAAACATGAACCTGGGACCTGCACACCACCAGAATACAGCAGGTTCCATATGCAACTGACATTCTGTTCCATTGTGACTCCAACTGTGTTATAAACCGATTACCATTTCAAATGTCCCAACCCTCGTCCTGCAGGAATCATGGAAGCACTGCGAGGTTTCTCTGTGGGGCTCCTTAATACCATATTTTTAGGTGTCACTTATCCAGGGGTCATTTCGTAGAAAAAGAGCTAGGGGAACTCATTAGCATAACTCATTAGCATATGCCACACCCCCTGACATCATAAGGCCCGGCGGTGGACCTGCAAGGCCGGCAGGAGTGCAAGGAAGCCCCACCAAGGCCCTCCCTGGCCCCAGGCAGGCAGGGGTGGGGAGAGGCAGGGAGGAAGCAACTTACCCTCCCTCTTCTCCTGCCTCCTCCTGGCTGAATGAGGGCTGGAAGCGGGGCAGCTGGAAGCAAGGGGTGTGGCTTCGTCGTGTGCCCCGCCCCCCACACCTCACCCAGGGGAACTGCGATCCCCCGTGAACCCCCCCGAAATGACCTCTGCACTTATCACATTTTCCTGAGACTGCAAGTGACTCCTGGCAAAATGTTCTCTCTCTTTAGTTGCTGCAGCAAACAAGTATGCCTGTAGGAGTCTCGATGCAATGGAGGGGAAACTACCTATCCTACAACAAACAGCTGATCAGGTAGCTAATGAATCTTCTAGAAGAGGTATCCCCAACGTGGCGCCCGTGGGTGCCAACACCTTTATTGGCACCTATCAAATGTTTTTAGAAAGCTGGTGGGACCTGGTGGGGAATCTTGTCCAGCAGGGTTTCTGACTGGCCACTGGAGATCTGATTGGCTATGCAGATTCAGATAATTT
>NW_015173263.1:55643-58744 GCF_001447785.1 Gekko japonicus | reverse complement strand
CTGTTGTGGGGAGGGGAGGGGAAAGGAGATTGTAAGCCGCTCTGAGACTCATTTGGGTAGCGAAGGGTGGGGTATAAATCCAATCTCTTCTTCTTAATTCTACCCTGCACTTAGGTTTCTTCTGTACGGGTGACTCTGCCCCTTGTGGCAGCCATTTTGTAGATGGCTCCACCTCTTGCAGCAGCCATTTTGTAGTTGCCCCCACCTAGGGTTGCCATTTCCCAGGTCCAGGCGGGGAATCCTCCAGTTTTGGGAGCTTCTGCTCGCCACTGGCCACCTGATCGGTAGGGGATCCCCTGCCCCCAAACAGCAACACACTGATGTCACACGGAGTTGACATCGTGTTGGGGACATCACACAGCAACACTAGTTTGGGGGCAAAACTCTATGGTTTGACCCCGATTTTACCATAGAGTTCTGCCCAGAAACCAGAGCATTGCCCCTGAGACCACCAATACGATGACATCACTTCCCAGTGACGTCAGTGCATTGGGGACGTCCCCGCCTACTCCCAGAATGCCTGCCAGATCCACCCACCAGCAAAACGAAGGGACCTGGCAACCCAAGGCCCACCTACCCTGTGTCAGAATTCCAACGGTGCCCAGAGGCTTAAAGATAGTTGAGCATGGCAGCATAGTTATGAAAAACAGCAAATGAGTCCTTTATAAGGGGGGAGTAGTCAGTTTTCTGGGGAAAGTACAAATGCCTTCTAGACTGGTCCTAGCCCAGATTTTGTCTGTTGAGCTAACTGACAGTACTACGGGACATTAAAATATTTCCAGATATTTGGCATGCAGAACATCTGAGGCTCACTAGAGGGTCAATCATGGTTTCAATTAGTCTCTGATCAACTAGCTGTCCCTGCCGAAGCACTAGGCCAGAGTCAGGGGCTATGTAAGGCCAGACGGGACCCTCTTGGCTTCTCATCGCATCTCATCCCTGCTAAACTAAAAGCTGCAACACCCTGTTTGGCCTGCAGCAGTGGTGGCGCTGTAGTGCCCGAGAATTCCAGCCAGCAGTCCGTACTTCCGGCAAGCGATCCTGACGATAGCCCTCTTGTCCCAGCCCCAACTTCAACACTCCTGGTGCCTTCCATAGGCTTTGTGTCCCTAGAGTCCCTGTGTAGACTAAGTTTAGTTGTACTCTAGGCCTACATACCTCTCTGCTTCCTCCTTTTCCCTTGATTCCAGGAAACTGGATTTCCTAGACAGAGAAGTTCTGAACAGCAAGTATGGTTACATGGGGGGGCGATGAATGCTCCCTAGGGAGAAGCATTTTTAGTCATTTTGTATGACAGCAGCCTATTTTCTAGCTTGGTTTTATGGGAGCTATTAGGGGTTCACTCCTTCAAAAATACACGACTGTCTTCTTCTGAATGCTGTCCTAAGCAGTGTTAAACCCTTCTAAGTCCATCACGGTCAGTGAGCTTAGAAGGGCGTAACCCTGTGTAGGATTGCACTGTTAGAGTTCTTCAAACTGTCGCAAAATTAAGGGGTCGTTTGGGAGAAGAGGTGTATTGTTCAACACCAGTGATGTCACCATGGAACTCCAGGCTGCCCAAACTATTACAGCAGCCATTCTACCTGGACGGAGGAGGGGATAAGAATCACTTTTGTGTGTGTGCAAGTACTATCCTCCTGTTAAGTCACTCGCTTAACAAAGCAGTCAGAGAGTGATTCAGCAAGAACACAACTTTATTCTTCAACTCGAACACAACTCGAACACGGATCAACATCAGATAGCCAGAACAGAACAGTTCAGGTTTTCCATTGCAGTTGTCCTGCTTTTAAACGTTCCCGGCTAATATAGCCATGCCCACTGTACAATTACCAACCAATGAGGTTGTCCCAATAAAGACCAATCACAAGCGTTCCCGCTCAGGGAGCTTGCTGTGAAGTGATTGGATGTTAGTTCCTGGGCTAGTAACCTGATTGGATGTATTTGGATCCTAGCCCAGGACGAAGCTCAACATGGCAACACTATGCATTCAATAGGCAGCTCATTGAATACATTACAATTCCTCCCCCCTAAGTACAATCATAACCACTTAGGTAGGTCGGTGCTCGGCGCACTCGCTGAGACCTACGTGGCCGTGTAGGCTCAGGACACAGCTCAGCTTGGGGGACTCTGCATGACTCTGGGACCTCAGAGTCAGGAACACTTCCATCCATAGTTGCGGGTCCGAGAGTAGGGGTCTGCCCTGCCTCTGGGACAGTACTGGGCTCAGCGGGCTTGGCAGTACTCACCTCCGGAGGAGGTCGGGGAAGGTCCTCAAGTTCGGGGGACTCAGCTGACTGGGACTCTAGGTGTTCCTTTGCCCACCGCTGCCTCAGCTGGTCTATGTGTCGACGCCACTTGCGACCATCAGCAAGATCGACAACATACATTCTGGAACCCTGCTATTCAATGACAGTGGCTGGTAGCCACGAGTGACCCCCTGTATAGTTGCGACTGAAGACTTTGCCGCCGGGTACGAACGTGCGGACCTTTGGGAGCGCACATTGCTGCTGGGGCTTGAGATCATTTAGATCAGGGTGGAGTCGATCTAAAAACGTGGCGAGGCGGTGCCCCATCAATAGCTCAGCCGGGCTGCGACCTGTGGCTGAGCACGGGGTAACATGCTGGCGCAGCAAGAATGAGGCCAGTTTTACCCCCCAATCACCCTGGGTGAGTTTAGCCAGAGCCTCTTTGGTCATACGGACCATTCTTTCCGCCTGGCCGTTTGAGGCCGGGTGGAACGGGGCTGAAGTCAGTTGCCTGATGCCGTTGTCAGACAGGAACTGACTGAACTCCCAAGAGACAAATTGAGCGCCGCTGTTGCTCACCAGTACGTCCGGCAGTCCGTGGGTGGTGAACAAGCGATGCAGCACATTGATGACGGCAGTCGAAGTGGTGGAGGACATGTGCGCAACCTCCAACCACTTAGAGTACGCGTCAACCACAATTAGGAACATTTGTCCCTGCACAGGCCCCGCGAAATTGAGGTGGAGCCTCCACCAAGGTTTTCCCGCTGATTCCCACTTCTGCGGAGTGGCAGTAGGTGGTTCGGGCCTTGCCTGCTGGCATGGCGTACACACTCAGACCCATTCCCCTATGTCGGC
>NW_015173263.1:50794-55380 GCF_001447785.1 Gekko japonicus | reverse complement strand
ATGTTTTACTCCCTCTAGTGGTTGATTTGATACCACACAGGTTCATTGCCAGCATATCTCCCTGCAGATTTAAACTGCAGGTTTTTATGCCGGACATAAATCTGTATGATATCGAATCAACCACTAGAGGGAGCAAAACACATGCAGAAAAGGGGGGGATGAAGAAACAGGAACTTACTAGCGAGTAAAATGAGAATGTGGAAAGCCCCTCTGTTTGGGATTGCTCTGTAGATCAACGTTGTAATGGCCTACCTCTGAAACTGTAAGCTCAGCATTTGTCTACCTTATTTGCTCAATACCAACTGTTTGGTTTCTTATCCAAAGCAACTTTTCCTCCTGACTCCTCTAGGTTGTCTCTGATACCAAGGAGTTGGTGAATTCTACAGTCACAGATGTCAAGAACACCGTGATCGGCAGACTATCAGGAATGGTTTACAGGACCAAGGATGCCGTACACGGTAGTGTGAAAACAACCACATCCTTGGTGACCAGCAGTATGAGCATGGTGATGGGAACGAAAATGGGCCAGATGGCCATGAATGGTGTGGACGCCATGCTGGAGAAATCTCATGCCTTTGTGGATCATTACCTCCTTGTCACAGATGATGTGATGGGTAAGAAATCCCTAGAAGACTTGCCCACGTGTGTTGTTTTGATCAAGCCTCTTCAGGTGACTTCGGATATTTACGACACGTACAAAATACAAGAAGCACATGGGAGTTGTATCTGGGCGTATAGCTGATATATCTAAAGTGGGGTTGCAGGCATCTCCCTCTTGTGAAAAGATGATTCCCCCATGAGGAGATTTGTTCGTCTCTGTTACTCACTTTTGAGGTTTCCTTATTCAGAATTACTCATGTGATTTGCCTGAAGAAGAACGTCCACATTTGGCTTCCCTCAAAGTTCCAAACTTTCCCGTCCTCTTCCTAAATAGCAGAACAGAACCCTGATTCAGACCGGGACTCTAGCGTGCAGTTAGTCTTGGTTGTCTGGAGATTGCCAGCTGCTATAACTGGCCACCAGAAAACCAAGATCAGTCCTCCTGGTGAAAATGGCTGCTTCAGAAGGTGGACTGTAGAGCATTACACCTTGCTGAGGCCCCTCCCCTCCCCACCCTTTAACACCCTCCCCCAAATTTCTAGGTATATCCCAAACCAGACCTGGCAACCCTAGTAACGCTTTTTCCCTTCTACCATTTTTCCTGAAAAGACCCAGGAAGATGTTATGTGCCCTATCGGCAGATCACAAAGTGCCCGATGGGACACAGAACAGCTCTGCATGGCCATTTCAGATCAGGAAACTGGTACGATGGAGGATTAAACTTCTCTGACACAGTCCCCATCTGAACAGGGTCCAATACAGCTGCCTTTCAGAAAGAAAATTTCTTTCTTTCTTTCTTTTTCTCTTTCTTTCTTTCTTTCTTTCTTTCTTTCTTTCTTTCTTGATCGTCATGGGGACTGTATAAGATTCTGCCCCCCCACGCCTGTCCAGGAATGAGGGAGGCTTCTTTCCTTCTTTCTTTCTTTCTAGATCGTCATGGGGATTTTGATTCAGATTTTCTCCCAGCTGTTCAAACATACAGGAGGAATCAGCCAGTGGTGAAAGCAGGAAGTCGGAAGGAGTTGTCTTGTACCACCAAGTTTTATATCTGTACTGACATGCAGGCTCTGGGTATCAGGTTCTGGCGTCTTGTTCTGCTTTACAAAGCAGCAAAGCCTGGCTCTAAAGAAAATCTTTTTTCATATATTTATTTATGGGCGTGTGTTGTTTTACAATAGTGATATTTACCACTGAGGAAGGCCCTAAGGGACTGAAACGTGTATGGTCTACTGGTCATAAGACATGCCCACCAATTGTATATGTGAAACTTACAGCTCTGCATGTAAAAAGTTTTAAGGGTCTGATAGTTGGATCTTAAATATTTGTATTTTTATAATAACTTATTTTGTTAGCTTGACCCTTACAAGATAACAAACCCAGAGGAAGTTTCTGAAGTCCAGCATAGTACAGTCAAAGTCAGGGTTTCAGAGTTCATGCCAAGCAGTGTTGTTCAGTCCAAGGTCAGGGTTTCAGAAATCAATCAGGCAGTGTTGGCAGTTCAGCATCTAGTTGCATCCACCCCAAACAGCCTCTCTTGGGAGGCTTTATAACCATCTGCCCAAGCGTCATGCCTCCAGCCAGCTACCCAGGAACAGTCCTGCGAAGACTCATCTTCATTATCAGCAGGCAGCTGGGGCCAAGCCAAGAGGCGTGCACTTCGTCGTCTGACCTGTAACTCAGCTCTCAGCCTTTGTCTTCGACATTCCAAAGCTGCAGGTGATCCCGGAGGGCTGGGAGCTGTCAAATGGCTTTCACCTGCTGAATCGGGGCCGGAGGGTGGAGGTGGTTCTGCACCAGCTGTTGGCTGTTCGTCCTGGCATGCCTGCAGCTCATTTTCCTGCTGGTTGGCTTCTTCCTGCTGATCAGTTTCTGTCAGCTTCAGGATGGCTACACAGGGCCTCTCCTTCTCTGAGGAGACCTCACTATTCGCTGAGCCCTGGCTGACCCATGACAATATCCTAACTTTAGAGCAGAAGTCTGAAGCTTTTTTTACAATTAAAGAGCCAAATGACATCTTCATTTGGAATGAGATATCAATGAAGGGCAGTGAGGCAGTGCTTCTTCCCGGTGTGGGTGGACTTGCCGGACTGGCACTCGCTGGCAAGACTCGCTTGCTGGACTGTGGCACTTGCTGGTGCCTAGGCACTGAGGCACTGAGGGGAGGCGCGAGGTTGGCCCACCGGCAGTCTCTGGGGGGAAGGTGGGAAGCAGGGCTTCTTCTGGGCGGCGTGTGGGCTTTTGGTGGGGCCAAGGCCAGCCAGTCAGAACTCAGAGGTGGCGGCGGTCACCCAGTCAGGGAAGCCACTAGGAGATCATGCAGCCTGCTTTTGGCAGGGGCTGGGGGGCTTTGGCGGGGGGGCCAGTCCTGTTTGGCGCCCCTAGGACCGGCCCGCACTCTAGGCAAATGCCTAGTTCACCTAGTGGGTGAGCCGGCCCTGGCAGTATAAGAAAGCTCATTTGCATAACTGAAACTATTCAAATTAACCATGAATGATAACTGACATGTTGATAATCCATCAAGCTTCTGCATAGTGAACCTGTTAGGAAGCAGCACACACAAGGTCCCACAATGAGTCAGAAACAGAGACAGGTGCACCCAGCATAATTGTTTTTTTTGTTTGTTTGTAGCACGATGCTCGAGCACCTCTGACTCTGCAGTCGAAAACCTCTGCTGCTAGATGGTGCAAACTTTGTTCCGGGCCTGAACACTCATAGAGGTTAATTTGAGTGAAAGAAACCACACCTGTCCCTCAGACGTCTGTCTGAAGAACAAAATGCCTACCCCTTGAGTATTAAACTTGACCATCCCTAGCACAGGGGAACGGGAGCCCTGGATGGGTCAGCAACGGCATCTCCAGAAATGGAGGCGACGCCTGGCAACGTATTCCAATAATTCATCTTCACCCAGCTTGCTATGGTTGCCAGCTCCACCTTGGGATATTCCCGGAGAGATGAGGTGGCGCCTGGGGAGTAGAGTTTGGGAGAAGAGGCGGAACTCATAAGGGCTGTTAATTCTGCAATGACCACCCTCTGAAGCAATCATTTCCTCCAGGGGAACCCATCTCTATGGTCTGGAGATCACCTGCAATTCTAGAACCCAAGGGTCCACCTGGAGGTTGGCAACCCAGCATTTTGCCCATGAGAGCTGGGGATTCTGGAGATGCCCAAGTGCTACTGGCTCACCCTGTCCCCTTTCAGCGTACCTTAAGGCTGTATGTTTTGTTTCAGGTGAACTGCAAGCATGTTGTGATGATGGAGAGACGGCGCCTTTGCAGCAGGAGCAGACCCAGTTAGTAGCCCATGAAGGCTACCTGGCGTGCCTGATTTCCTTGCTGAAAAAACTCCACTGCTACGTTTCCCAGCAGTCTCAGCGCCACACGAGGCATGCCAGCCAAAGCCTCCAAAGAGTCCTAGAAAGCCAATATCTGGTAAGGATACAATTGGAAGGTTACTGGTTCTGGGGGTCCAGATCCTTCTTTAGTTAGTTAGCAGAGTGCACAAGGTTTTAATGCAGCAGTGCTTTGTCCCTAGCCTACCATGTGCTGGCAAGTTTACAAAGTCACACAGAGCCACATTTCAGTTTAAATGAAACTAACGACGACTTTATCCTAGAAATCCATACTTGATAGGGCAGAGTAGGGAAGTAGAGAGAGTTCCTACGCTATCTGGTTAGCAGATGGATGTGGATGCGGAGAGGAGCATCCTGTATCTCCATCTTTTGTGCATGGGAGAGAGAGGGGAGAGAGAGAGAAGAGATGGAAGGAAGTTCCCTTTCCCTAAAGAGTATTGATCAGGGGTCGTTTCATAGAAAAAGAGCTAGGGGAACTCATTAGCATAACTCATTAGCATATGCCATACCCCCTTACATCACCGGAAGTGTGTCATAAGGCCACACACCCTGCCCCCAACGGGCCCGGCCACCGGCCTTGCAGCGCCACTGCCGAGTCCCATGAGGGGCCCGGCGGTGGACCTGCAAGGCTGGCGGG
>NW_015173263.1:27449-49094 GCF_001447785.1 Gekko japonicus | reverse complement strand
AGCTGGCTAGGGAGGTGGTGAGCCCCCCCGCAGTCTTTAAGTAGCGTCTGGACAAACCCTTGTCAGGGATGCTTTAGGCTGATCCTGCATTGAGCGGGGGGTGGGGGTGGGGTTGGACTACTAGATGGCCTGTATGGCCCCTTCCAATGTGGTGAGTCAAAGCCGCGGAACAGAGTTTGAGTCCAGGGGCGCCTGAGTGCTCTCATAGTTTTAAAGGTGCCACTGGACTCAAACTTTGTCCTGATCAATTTTAAGTCACTGTTAAAAGTCACACAAACCAGTTGAAAAAGTGGCAGCTCTGTCCCAGAATATGTTACGGCTGCAGCGTTAAGAATCTCTTCTATCTCCCAAAATAATGTTTGTATTTCAGGAATGGAAGGCTTGGCTGGTGGCCCTCTACTACACCATCACGCTGCCTCTGAGGACTGTTTATCTGATCGTCCTGTTCACCATCGAGGAGCTGTCGTCCAAGATCCAGGAGAGCGTGTCCCAGACCCCTTACGTCTTTGAAGATCTCCGGCTGGCCCTCACCACCCTCGAATGTCTCCATGATCTCTGCAGGAGAATCCTCGCCCGAGTCTGGAGGAAGATGCTGGAGGAAGAAAACCTGAATGCTCTGGTGGGCTACATAAGGAACATTCTACCTTTCTGTTTCCTCGCAAGCCACTGCAAATGCAGGACCTAAAACTGGACTTTATGATGGCAGATGTTACAGGTCATGTGAACGGTGGAGGTGTCCGTAGAAGATATCATTGGACTGAAGAGATCTGGAAAGGGTTTCATGACGGGGCCTTCCATGGGATTTGTCGGCCTACAGAAGAAACTAGTCTGTGGAGGGGAAAGGGTGGGCTACTTAAGGCCTTGGTTCTTAAATTAGATACTAAGGCAACAGCAACCGTGCTGTAAACCGGTACTCGTGTGTGTGTGTGTGTGTCTTTCACTCTTCCTTCCACCCTCCCCCCCCCAGAAATACCTTGAGACTCTTGAAATCCAAGAGTCCAATTAGACTAGACTGAAAGTGATTAGGCTCATCTTAATTAAAAGCTAATTAGTAGCAGTTGGTATGGCCCTAACTCACTCACTAAAAGGGAATCTCCGTGTTCCAGGATCCAAAAGTCTTGTTTACATTGCAAGGTTTTAAAGAATGTGTTCTAAGTATGCGGGGAAAGGAAGCGGCTCTGAGAATCCTTAAAGGTAGAGAAAAGCAGGGTATAAAAACCAACTCTTCTTCTCAGCCCAGTCTCCTCCCAGCCCAAACAGCGTGTTCTGCTGTTTAAGCTTGGTAAGGTTCCCAGTTGATCTGGACAGTCCAGTGTTTTCACTATTTGGAAAAACATTTAAATGTCTGGTATTTTTTCAGTCCCCCCCCCCCCAAGACAGTCAGTGAAAATACTGGACTGTCCGGGTCAATACCAGACACCAGTGGCAACCCTATCTCAGCAGGATCCAAAGATCCCATAAGGAATGGCAGCATCCAGCTTTTCCCACTGAAGTTTGGACATTTTTTTAAAAAATCTTTTTTTTCTATACCTTTTCACCCCCTCCAAAGTGTTTTCCTCTCCTTGCGAGTGCTAGCGTCTCTCTCCACAACTATTTTTCTCTGCTCTAAGTATTTAAAAGTGCTTTTCTCTCTCCCAACCAAAGTGTTTTTCCCTGTCCCTAATGGAGTTAAAAAAAGATTATTTCACCACCTAAAAAAAGAGGAGAAGTTGTTGCTCTTTAAGCTTCCTCTTTGCCTAGGGTTGCCAGCTGGCCTGGAGAAAAATGTCCCATTCCTTTACTAGAGTCTTCATGAACAGAAATGTGTGGTTGACGCTTTGCATGGCATGGAAGTCAATAACACCTGCTGGTAAACAGCATCCCATTAAGCAGCGGGGGTTTTTCTAGGGGGACATGCTGGAACAGAGTTCCAGAACCTCTTCAACAAAATTCTTTTACAAATGTTTAGAGGTTCATGAGTTTTCAGTATACAGTTTGAAAACTTCTTTTCCCTCTTGAGAGTCCCGGTGCCTCTTTTTCCAGACAAAAAGGTTTGCCATTAAGAGTGGGGCATTGGTCTCTAGGCCAGATAGCAAACCTACAGTCGTCTCTCCTCTTTCTCTCTACCTCCCTGATTTGTGGATGCTAAACATCCATTTCTCTTTGGGTTGTTGCCTATTTTGCACCCAGATGACCATCTGATTGAATTATTAGATTTTAAAAAATTTACTAGTTGGTCAATTACTCTGCAATTTCTTCAACCCTGGGAAGCGGGCTAAAATAACACACTAACAAGTCTGGAGGCCAGAAAGGCTAAAGGCTTTGCAACACTAGCAACCATGCCAAGCGTTACTCGCATACTGATACCTCCTCAAAAACAGCTAAATGAGACAACCCTTGTTAGGGTGTCAGAAGGGCAGACGTTATTTTGTTTTAAAAAAACGAACACAGCATTCGCATTCAGCCCTTTCTGGCATTCCTCTTCAATTTGTTGGGTGGGGGGGAGTTCTGTCCTGGGACCTCTGCCGTTCTATCTGTAAACTGCTCTCCTGGAATGACCCCGTTAAATTAATCAACTTGTGTGGCTTTGGGCACTGCTTTGTCGAGGAAGGAGGACACATTTTAGATGGAACATGGGAAGGAACGCCAGGATGATACAAGCAGCCATCCGAAGGCTGCGAGTGGCACAGGGGTGGGCACACCATCGGCCAGGCCTAGGACTGAGAACAGACTCTGAAACGGATAGGAATGGTGGTCTGAGCAGAGCAGCAGAAGTCAAAAATAAAACTGCAGTTAGACAGCCGGAGGATACAAGAAGAAGATAAGACGGGATTTATACCCCGCCCTTCACATGGAAGTCTCAGAGCATCTTACAATCTCCTCTCCCTTCCCTTCCCCACAACAGACACCCTGTGAGGTAGGTGGGGCCGAGAGAGCGCTTGAGAGAACTGCTCTTGAGAGAACAGCTCCAAAAGAACTTGGGACTGACCCAAGGTCACACCAGCAGCTGCACGGGGAGGAGTGGGGAACCAAACTTGGTTCTCCCATATTAGAGACTGCGCTCCTGACCACTTCACCAAACAAGCATCGTAGTTGGCTATTGCTTTTAATTCTGCAGGAACCAAGTTAAGCAGCAGGTGGGACTGTCTTGCCAGCAGGGATTCCAACCTCCAGGTAGAGCCTGGGGATCTTCCAGAAGTACAATGGATTCCCAGATGACACAGATCAACTCCCCTGGAGAAAATGGCTGCTCTGGAGGGTGGACTCTATGGCACTATCCCCCGCTGAGGTCCCTCCCCTCCCCCAGGCTCCACCCCCAAATCTCCAGGAATTCCCAGCCCAGGGCTGGCAACCCTACTAGCCAGGCAGAACAGAAGGGGCAATAGATAGAAATAGTTTTTTCTTCTCACAGCAGAAACCAGTTCCCTGCCTCTGCATCACAACCCTGGACTTCCTTGAGGGTGTGTGTGTCTCCCATCCAAGTACTAACCTGGGCCAACCCCGCTTCGCTTCCAAGAACTGGCAAGATCTCCAGGCCAGGAGGTGCTGAGCGGCTCCTTTTTTCTGACATTCCGTGGGTCGAATGGCCCAAATTTAAAGGAAAAGGTTTCTCGTACTTTCACAGAGAATGTCGATTGCATCACTGCCTGGAAAAGAACTCTTCTGTACACAAAAAGGCCGCATTTGCTTGCAGCGGGATCTTTCGTGGGCATGGGTAAAGAGGAGACTTGAGCAATATTTTGCAATGCCAAACAACTCCCTGTCCCGCCTGAATAACCTTGCACGTTGCTTCAAGCAAGCAGTTCTCAAGCATTTCATCTAAGGATTAATCTCGCCAAGGCCCTTCCCCGCCCCATACAATTTATGTGAACCTGGGCCCCTCGCCCTGTTTAAACAAAAATAGCAAATGCCTTAACTTATCTCTTTGAAGCCCCATCATCTTCACCTCCCCACGCAGGCCTCCTTGTTAACATGAAACATTCCATCTCAGCCATGGCCTCTGAAGCCTTGAGTTCCAAGCCTAGTTCTAGCTTGGTCCTTGAACCCCTGACTTTTGGGATTCCCTGCTTGCACAACCTTTGAGTATTGCTGTGATTTCCAGAGCATTTGTTGTTGCTGTTCAGTTGCGCAGTCGAGTCTGACTCTTCGCGACCCCCATGGACCACATCATGCCAGGCCCTCCAGTCCTCCGGATTTTGCTCAACCCCATGTTCGTTGCATCGATAACACTGTCTAACCATCTCACCTTTTGCCGTCCCCTTCTTCTTTGACCTTCAGTCTTTCCCAGCATCAGGGTCTTCTCCAGTGAGTGCTCCCTTCTCATTTGGTGGCCAAAGTATTTGAGCTTCAGCTTCAGTATCTGGCCTTCCAGGGAACAGTCAGGGTTGATTTCTTTTAGGATTGACTGATTTGATCTCCTTGCAATCCAGGGGACTCTCAAGAGTCTTCTCCAGCACCATAGTTCAAAAGAATCTATTCTTCGGCGCTCGGCCTTCCTTTAGTCCAACTCTCGCAGCCATACAGCACTACTGGGAATACCATCGCTTTGACCATACGGACTTTTGTTGGCAGGGTGATGTCTCTACTTTTACACACCTAACCAGTGACCAGTGTGACAGAGCCCTGGATAGGGTTGCGAGATCACCCAGAATGACAACTGACCTCCAGACAACATAGATCATTTCCCTAGGAGAAAATGGCTGCTTTGGAGGGTGGACTCTGTGACGTTATACCCCACTGAGCTCCCTCCCCTCACTAAACCCCGCCTTCCCTAGGCTCCACCCCCAAATATCCAGGAATTTCCCAGTCTAGAGCGGGCGACCCTGGCCTTGGATAAGTCACGACTAGCAAAAAATAAATAAGCAGCCTCTCCTCCCTTTCAAGTCACAATTGGCCCTCACAATCCAAAGCAACCGGGCGACAGACCCGATCACTCCAAGCCCTACAGCATTCTCGATTTCAACACTGGGAACATAACTAAAGTGGTCAAACCTACAAAGGAGACCTGGAGTTAGTTCTTGTGGAATTACAACAGCTCTCTAGGCGACAGAGGTTCGATCCCCCTGACGGGAACAGCCACTTCACAGGGCGGACTCTGGGGCACGGCCTCCCCGCTGAGCTCCCTTCCCTCCCCGGATACTCCCCCAGGGATTTTCCTTCCCTCTCCCTCCCTCTCCTGGTACTTGTAAGGGCAGTATGCCCAGCACCAGGAAATGCAGTTTTCACAGGGCGCCTGGTCCCTAATGCCTGGAAGACTCCCCTGGCCCTGTTTCAAAGCGAGGGGGGAGAGGAAGAAAAAATTAACTTCTCCCTGCTGTCCCTGAGCCAACAGCTAGTAAATGAGCAGGGATGCCAGCCACCAAGGAGATGCAGTGCCTGGTCCCTAATGCCTAGAAGACTCCCCTGGCCGTGTTTCAAAGCGAGGGGGAGAGGAAGAAAAACTTCTCCCTGCTGCCCCTGAGCCAACAGCTAGTAAATGTGCAGGGATGCCAGCCACCAAGGAGATGCAGGGGGCAGGGGCAGTCATACCAGCATCACAGCGATGGGTGACGTTACTTACGGCACAAAACTGGAAGTGACGTCATTGTGTTGGGCTGACGCCGCCCTAGGATCCACCTAAAACTCAATAGTTCCTCCCACTGCAATGATGGCGCTTTTTCTTTTTGTGATGGAGGTCACATCATGTATTCGTGCGATGCCAGCAAGCCCTCCCCATTCCCCCCCCCCCCATCCTATGAAGCCATCCCGTTGGGGTTTTTACCCTAATGAAGTGACCTGTAACCTTTGTATTGGTCACTAACAACTTGTTTGTGGAAATGCTTTGATCTAGCATTCATGTATTCACAAGGTTTATGGCTCTTTGTGTGAAGCAAGCTCCCCTCTAGAAGTCGAAAGAGAGATAGAAAGATGTAGCTCTTAGCATTTAGTACTGAAAGTAACTGCAAGTATGTAACCTTTTCATTTTTATTTATTTTATCCAAAGTACCTTACCCATGCTTTATTTTGTTTTGTAGTAAAGATATTTTTCTTTTACTAATGTGGCTCTTGTGTTTGCAAAACGACCATCGATCTTGAATCTCAGAATCCCAACACATCCCAAACCAGAACTGGGGAACACTAAGTTTGCCTTTAAAAACTGCTGGGAAAAATCTGATCACAGATCCCCCCGGATCCCATCTAGTTAATCTCCCTCATGGTGTGAGGATTACAGCTCCTCTTCAGACTATGGAGATCCGTTCCCCTGGAGAAAGTATATATCTCTGCCCAGTTTCTTCATACCCTCCATGCATCTGATGAAGAGAGCTGCGTTTCTTGTGGGCTTACGCTACAATAAAGTTTGTTAGTCTTAAAGGTGCTATTGGGCTTTTTATTATCCTGGAGAAAGTGGATCCCACCGAGGTCCCTCTCCTCCACAGGCTCCACCCACAAATCTCCAGCAGTTTCCCAACCTGGGTTTGGCAACCCTACCCCTCGCCAGTGACCAGGAGAGACCCGGCAACCCTATAAACAAGGCATGATTTCAGAATGCATTTTTGCAGGTTTGTGCCAACCACTTGCATCATCAGTCTTGCTGCAGGATACCTGTTGACAGTGGGGATGAGTTTTCCTGTGGTTTCTTTGCTGGGACCTTGCCTTGCTCGTTGCCAAGGGAAAGATCTCTACACATACCCTATCCCCCACTCACTGAATGCAAAAAACGTGTCACAACAAAAACAGCTTCGGTGGTACAAAGCCTCTGTGTGTGGGTGTGTATGTGTGTGTGTGTGTCTGTGACTGGCTTTTCTCCTGCAACGCTGACCACTAGGTAATGGTAACGTTCCAAGCTGGGTCATCTTTAGCCAATGGTACTCACTGCCCGGCTTGCATACTGACTGATACAGCCATTTATATCCAATATATGTTATTGTATTTGCTTACTGTATCATAACTACGTGTGTGTGTGTGTGTTACCTTCCGTCAAGTCCCTTATGACTTATGGTGACCCTATGAATGAATGACCTCCAAAACATCTCTCCAACATGCAGGGGCTCAGGAGACTGCTGATCTCACACAGTTCCAAAGGGCAGGGTTCTTTGCCAAAAAAGCACAAAGGACTTGGAGCAGGAGGAAGTTTCTGGCTCTGCTCAACAGTTTGCCTTCTTCTGGGCTCTTTTCACTAAGGGAGGGGGAGGTGGCTGAAGGGAGGGAGGGAGGGTCCGGTGCAACAAGGGGTGGTGGTGCTCAGCTCATATTAAAGGAGCCCTTCTGCACACGCCGCACGGCATTCAAGAGCAACAGCCATGGACACCTACGTGGAAATGAACACCAAGGGAAGGATGCCAGTCTTGGGGCTGGGGACCTGGCAGGTAATGACAGCTGATGAGTGGAAAATCCAGAGCACGGCATCAAGAGCCAATGGGAAGACATGCAGTCACCTCTTCCCGGGTGGGGCGGAGTGGGGGATGGGGGGAGGATATGGGCTTTTGCCTGCAACTGTATTTAGGGGTGTATATGCATGCCAAATGCACAACCAATGCTCCCTCTAAGCTGTGGCGTCTTCTGAGCAAAAATCCTACTTTGTGAGCTGCTGGCATTAAAGTTGTAAGAGCGATTTGGTTACTGCATAAATTAATTTTGCACTGGAGCCATCCTTCCTAAGCTAAGACAAAAAATGTGTGAGCCAGAGACTAAAAAACTGTGAGCTAGCTCACGCTAACTCAGCTTAGAGGGAACACTGTGCACAACCCTATTGAAAAAGACCAAAGAAACTAAAGCCGTGGACGTAACGCGCACCCTTGCCGTCACTGCACTCGTCAGGACTTACTCCCGAGTCGGGCTGCATCGTGCCTTCATGCCCGGGGTGGGCGGCGGATTTGTGCAAGCCGAAGGGAGAGAGGCGAAGCTGAAGAACAGCGCGCCACACCGGAGGACCCGTGCAAGGGAGGAGCGGGCCCATATTCCAGTTGGGGCGGTGCACCCCAAAGGGTGGCGACTGGATCCCATTCCAGCTGCCTCCCCCGCGTTGAATCTCGTGTCGGGGGAAGCGAGTCTGCGGGGCGAGGAACAGGAAAAAAACCGGGCAAAGTCTGGGTCCGGCGGCGCCTTTAAGACCAAGCAAGTTTAATTCTGCGCACGAAATCTTATACCCAGAACAAAACAAGACTTTTGTTCTGCGGCTTCGGACCCACCTGAAGGTGGAGAATCCGCTTGGTTTGCTGGCTCCCTCCAGCCCACGATCATGTGAGAGTACGGAAGCCTTTCCCTGGACTCCGTGGAGCAGACCTGCAGGCTTGGCTTGGCCCGGGGGGACCGGCAGGCCTCGGGAGGTGTTTTTGGGGCGGCGAGGTATTAAAAATGCATACAACTGTTAAAGTAAGATAAAACCACTTCAATTTTAACAAAAATTAGCTAGTACTAATAACAACATAATCTATACATCAATCATCAAGAACAAATATATAATCAACATTTAACTAAACTCAATATTGTACTGGATATCATTATATTTCGGAGAAGAAGATTCTTTAACAATAAATCAGGTAAATATTAAGCTTTGACCAACCTTTTAACACTACTTTTCACTGTGTAGATTATTGACCTATTATAATTTAATCTTATCTGTAATAGGATATATCCACATGTCCCTATTAAGACATATTCTACCTTTCGACTTCCTTCAGAGCCAATCAATATATTTCTTCCAAGAGGGTGGTATGTAAGCCGAGGAGTCTTGTGAGCAAAAATTCTACTTTGTGAGCGACTGGCATTAAAGCTGTGAGCAGGTGATTTGGCTACTGCATCAGTCAGTTTGCTCTGGAGCCCGCCTTCCTGAGCTAGGACAAAAATGTGTGAGCCAGCAGAGGCTAAAAAATTGTCAGCTCGCTCACCCTAACTCAGCTTAGAGGGAACACTGTTGGGCAGCCCTGTTGGTCTGAAGCAGGGGAACACAGCTTGAGTCCAGCAGCGGCACCTTTGTGACCAACAAAGTTTTATTCTGGGTATGAGCTTTTCATGTGCAGGCACACTTCCTCAGATATATTGACATGGAAGTTACTAGTCCATACATACAGGCAGAGGGTGAACAGCAAATTAGCATACCACATAATGGAGATGTTTTAACGGCTGCAAAGACCAAACAGGAATAACCAACTAAGTTTTTACAGCCACCATTGGTTTGGATTTAATAAGGGGGGGGGGAGTGAAGCCAATAAATATGTCAGAATAGGAGACTACATGTGTAATGATGATCCTATAAACTTAGCTTTTGAATGGGGAGCAATAGATCATTGTTCTAGAATAAAGCAGTTTGATCCATGGATATTAACTGACCTATGGGTACGAACATAAGAACATAAGAGATGCCAATGTTGGATCAGGCCAAAGGCCCATCCAGTCCAACACTCTGTATCACACAGTGGCCAGAAATACCAGGTGCCATCAGGAGGTCCACCAGTGGGGCCAGAACATTAGAAGCCCTCCCACTGTTGACCCCCCCCAAGCACCAAGATGACAGAGCATCACTTGCCCCAGAGCCCCTATCTATACCTTGTGGCTAATAGCCACTGATGGACCTCTGCTCTGGCATCTCTTATGTTCTTATGTTCCCATGCATAATCTTATAAACCTCAATCATGTCACCCCTCAGTCGTTGTTTCTCCAAGCTAAAGAGCCCTAAGTGCCTTAACCTTTCCTCATACGAGATGGGCTAGTAGTGAAAACTATGCAGAATAGTACACAACAGGAAACGTCTCTATTTTTCAAGACACCTGGTGCATATTGGATTTGTGGAGCGGTAGCCTATAAAGCAATGCCCCCTGATTGGAAAGGAAGGTGCGCTTTTGGATATCTAGTGCCACCATTGTTGAAAATACAAGCCTTGAATAGTTCCCAGCTTTTAAATTATAGGAAGTTTTGTGCACAAGCTTATAGGAGAGACGAGAAGCGTTGATAATTCATTGGCTGCACGAGGTTTAGGATTTCACGCCTTTACAAGAGCCCTTCTCCCATGGAAGAAGTGATTGTGAATATTTCAAAGGAATTAGAGTTAAGTTTTAGTGACACTGTTAATGCCCTCACAGATTTGCAAACTGAAATAAATTCACTTTCTCAGGTGGTGTTACAAAATCAAAGAGTGCTGGATGTTTTAACTGCCCAACAGCGTGGAGCAGGTGCATTGGTAGGAGAAAAATGCTGTTTTTATGTCAATAATGAAGGGGATGCAAGCAAAGCCATTGCAGAGATAAAAAGAGTGTTCAAGTGCATGGTCAAATAGAAAACGACGAGGCTTGGGACCCTTGGACATGGTTGTTTGGGTGGATACCCAACACAGGAGGCTGGTTGAGGAATGTATTGCAAATAGCAATAATGACTATTGTATCAGCTATTGCGCTTTGTGGTTTTATCCAATGCATTCCTAATTTATGGGCCATATTCAGGTCTTGCTTCCAAAAGACAGGGCCAACTGCGCAGCACTGTTATGAAGCTCTGCAAATGCAAGCATAAGCAAAAGGTGACTCTTGTGCTGAGACACAGACATAGAGTCAAAGGGGGGAACTGATTGGGGAAGGGAGCAAGACTGAAGCCATTTTAAATTACTTTGAGCAGCTCAGGTCAAACAATCCCTTAGGGCAGCTGGCAAAAGTTATGGCATCTTAAATGTTAAAGATTGTTAAATAACGTTGTTTCTTAACAGTGCTATGTGCAGCTTAGGCAAGCTGAAATTTTGGGTAAGCTAAATATAACCCAAAGTGTGAAACAGGATGTGGTGAACTGGGTAAGAGGGCAAGATGTCTAGATGTGGCTGAGTAAGCAAAGCTGTTGCCTGGGAAAGGGAAGCTGTTCTGCAAGATGCATAGAAAATCATAAGTATTCTAAATAAGGGTTAAAAGACATATATGCTTGACAAATGTATTCATATAGAAATAAAGGAAGTATAACCAAAGGAAGTATAGCCTCTGTAATGTAAAGACATCTGTGCATGTCTAAAAACTGTTTGTCACACTGTATAAAAAGTTCATACTGATGCCTTATTAACAGAGTATTCAGGTTTTGCTGCTGAGGTCCCCTTTATTGTAATAAAGTTCTGCCTACTCCTGGAATCTCACTGGTTGTGTTCATCAAAGGGTGCCAGCACACCAGGGCTAAGGGTCCATTTGGCTAACACACTCAATTAAGAGATAGGATGGGATGCAGGAGGGGCTGACAAGTAGGGTTACCAATGTCCAAGTGGCATCTGGAGATCTCCTGGTGTTGTAGTTAATCTTCAGACTACAGAGATCAGTTCCCCTGAATAAAATGGCTGCTTTGGAGGGTGGACTCTATGGTATTATATCCTGCTAAAGTCCCTCCCCCCCCCCCTCAAAACCTGCCCTCTTCCAGGCTCTTCTCTCAAAATCTCCAGGTATTTCCCACCCCAGAGCTGGCAACCCTAGATGACAGGGAGGGGCTTTTAAAAAAAACAAAACAGAAGATGAAGAAGAAGAGAAGAGATTGGATTTATACCCCGCCCTTCACTACCCAAAGGTGTCTCAGAGTGCCTTACGAACTCCTTTCCCTTCCCCTCCCCACAACAGACACCCTGTGAGGTAGGTGGG
This sequence comes from Gekko japonicus, assembly GCF_001447785.1. Classification (NCBI taxonomy): domain Eukaryota; kingdom Metazoa; phylum Chordata; class Lepidosauria; order Squamata; family Gekkonidae; genus Gekko; species Gekko japonicus. The sequence continues at coordinate 37,542 of NW_015173263.1, read as the reverse complement.
GCTGAGAGAGCTCTGACAGAAACTGCTCTTTTTCAAGAACAGCTCATTATCAGAACTACGGCTTGCCCAAGGTCATCCAGCTAGGTGCAAGTGGAGGAGTGGGGAATCAAAGCCGATTCTCCCAGATTAGAGTCCCCACACTTAACCACTATACCAAACTGGCTCACAGGTTACCTGATAGGGATAGGGTTACCTGAGGACACTGGAGGACTGTGAGTTCCCCCACCTTTCCTGGTGTGAAGCGTGCTTCCTTCTCATCTTCCCACCCACCCACCAACCTACCTTTATCTGTCCAGGTCTTCAGCTTGATGGACCGATATAGTCTGATTCAGTGTAAGGCAGCTTTGTGCGTTCATATGTTAATATTTTTACTACATTTTTACCCTGCATTGCTCCCCAGTGGACACAAAGCAGCTTTCACCCTTCTCTTCCAAAACGCGGCAGTGGATGGGCACTGCCGTTGCCAATAATGCCCCCCTCCCTCCCCTGCCGAAAATAAACATCATGGATTTCAACGTGAAGAAGGTAGCGGCTGGAACGTTCCTCAGTAGCTAGTGCTGGAATGTTCCTCAGCTTGGTCAAGCAGAGAAGATTGAATTTGATGCTCACTTGGAAAACCACAAAGCAGAATGTACTAAACATTGGACAGAAAAAAATAATGAGACAGATGGAAGTTTTGTCACAGCCAAATCCAAATGCTAGAACAAAAGAGTTTGTCTGTGAGAAACTAGACTGCAAAGCACCAAGTCATATGAATAATCCAGAATTACTGGGTCAGTACAGGATCGATTCTGGCAGTGAGTTTGGTCCAGGAACAGTATATGGGAAAGCTTTCATTAAAAGTGGAGAAACACGAAAGTGAATTGGAGCAGAGGACAGAGAACTAATTCAGACGGCTGCAATCAACTTCCTCACCCCTCTAAGGAATTTTATGTTGTTGTTCAGTCGCACAGTCGAGTCCGACTCTTCGCGACCCCATGGACAAGATCTCTTGGGTGGCCCTCCACGGCATAGCCCACAGCTTCATCGAACCACGCAAGCCCCCTCGCCACAACAAGACAAGGAATTTTATAGAAGATTATAAAACAACTACTAAAGAACACAGATTGTTACAAGAGAAAAGGCTGGATTTGGCTCGAGCTGCATCTGAACAGGAAGCCAGGATAGCCCAAAGTGAGTCTGACAGGCAGGCTGACATCACTAGACTTCTTCTGGAAGGCATCAGCAGTACACATGATGCCCACCATCTTCATTGTCAGATCCTTCTCTTCCATTTCGTCTACACAGCAACCCTGTGAGGTAGGTTAGGCAGAGAAGGTGTGACAGCCAAGGTCACCCAGTGAGCTTCCCTAACAGAGTAGTGATTCAGACTTGAGTCTCCCAGATCCCAGTCTGAAACTCTTAAGTTAACCACTTTACCACAGTGGCTTTCATGGGGTGGCTGCTGTTGAAGAGTAGCAAGCAGCTGGGCCTGAGTGAGCCCTGGAAGTCCCAAGGTAACAAGTCCTCCAAGCCTGGCCCCAAGGAGTCCTCTCAAAAGCCAAAACAGCTCTAGAAAGAGCTCTGCCCCTCCCCCTGCCTTTCACTGATAGAAACCAAGGTCTCAGCTGGCAGTACTGCTGTGGTTGCCTAGCAAGATCCACAGAGGACTGTTTGTTTCTTAAAGCTACAGGTGCTGCTTCTGTTATGGGGGGTTGTTAACCCCCTAATGTTTGTTGTTTTTGTTTAAGATTTCAGATTTTACTGCAAACTTGGGGCTTTTCTCAGGCTTGTAGAAAGATCCGCCTTGTCTGTTCATGCCTCTAGTCTCCAGATTTAAGTATCCACAGGTTTGCCTATGATAAAACAATGTTTAAAACCCACACATTTGTTTATTTATTTATTTTATGATTTATACCCCGCACTACCCCATGAGCCAAGCCACAAACCCATGAACAAGACTGTCGAGAGGGAAGACACTTGTGTGCATGCGCTTGAAACCTTAAACTCAGAATAAAACTTTGTTGGTCTTAAAGGGGCCATTCGACTCAAACTTTGTTCTGCTTCACACCAGCATAGCTGCCCCACCTGGATCTGTGAAGAGAGATGGTCACTTCTGTATCAATCAACCTGACCGTTTTAAAACATCAGCATTTGGCCTTGTTGTATACTTAAAGCAATGGCTTTTTTCCTGTTTTGCTATCTAACGGTATACAATAATATTGGGGGTTTCATGTCAAAAGCTTCCGAAGATAGATTCAGATAAATAAAAATAAAAAGGTGAATAAAACTTTGTTGGTCTTAAAGGGGCTGCTGGACTCAAACTTATCACCCTTCTGTTGTTCCCAGACCAAAAGGGTTGCAGTTCGGAATATCAAATTGCACTTAGATGGGGGAGGGAGACCTGCTTTTCTTCCAGAATCATCTTTTGGATCACGTTCTTGATTGGCTCACCCTGATCAGGGGGTCAGCAATTAGTTTTTCTCAGGTTTGTAGAAAGGTTTGTCTTGTCTGTTCATGCCTCCAGTCTCCATGTTTAAGTATCCACAAATCTGGCCATGTTGAGAATTAGATATATTGATAAAACAATTTTAAAAACAAAACGCAAACCCACAAACAAGATCTATCTGAGAAGAGTCAACAAATGGGACCAAATGAAATACCCGTGTGGTCACCTGTGGTATGGAAGAAAGCAGAGGACTGTTTTTTCTAACTCATTTATTTGGGAGGCATCTAGAAATCTCGAGGAGGGGCAGTCAGAGCATTTGGGGGCAAGTGGGAGGCATTCAAGATTTTAAGTAGCCAGCTGGAAGACTTCCGGTATGGCGTATCGACACGCGGGTGGGAGCTTGGCTTGCTCCGTTCCCGTCCGAACTGTTTTCGCTCCGTTCGAGTCTCTCGTGTGTCGGGAGAGCTCGACCAGCTCCCCGAGGTGGGGGATGGAGCAGGGGGCGTCTTTCTGGCCCTCCTCCGCAATCGGCAGGGCGGGTGTGTGTGTCCAGAATAGCCCCAAAGCCGAGGCGAGCAACAGACGAACATGGCCGCCATGTTCGATCAGACGCGACCATCCGTTTTTATTCCTCAACGTCTAGAAGGATTATAAACGCAGCAGCACAGCAACATAGAAGTAGAGAAAAGAATCTTGAGAGGGCTGGATGAGAAGATATTCCCCCAAAATAACTGTGTCGTAAACGGAAAGGGAAAACGGCCATCAAGCGAATGGACTTAATTGTAAGCCTCTCATAGTATTTTCTTCAGGGGAAAAGAGAGCTCTGTGATTGTGCTGGTTCTGTCAAGTGGCTAAGAGAAAAGTAAGGGGACCAAAGATTCAGAGACTGTAAAATAAAGAGACAGTATTGGGACCTTGTAGGATAAGAACTGGAAATATGGCTGAAATGGAGTATACAGTGGGAGAAGAGGAGGAGTCAGAGGAAAACATAGAAGCTGAGCAAATGACCATGGAACAACTCTTAAAAGTTTTGAGGGAAGCAGTCCAAGAAGCAGTTCAGAGTGGTTGTGAAAAGGCGCACAAAGAAATACAGGGAAAGCTATATAAGACAGAAAATGGAATAGGAAAAGAAGATCAGGAACAAAACAATGTTAAGGAGGCTCTTGAGGAAGACCAAAAGGAGAAGAGAGAGAGTGATAAAGAAGAAAATTTTGGTGAAATACAGGTGGTGGACTGTGTGGAAACAAAATGTCTATCAACGGGAAAGACAAATGAGAGACCAAGCAAAAAACCACCTAGAGCCAAGCTAAGACTGAGGAAAGGACTGCAAAAAAGAAGTAAACAGAGGCCCGAAACTGGAAATAGAAGAGAGGGAAGGACCAAGAGAAGCAAGGGACGGAAATGGGAAAGTAAAAGAGACAATAAGCTAGGGAAAAAAGGAAGGTTGGGAAGAAGGATGAGACCTGGAGGACAAGGGAGCTACAAAGAACGAAGTCACCAAGAAGGGATGAGGCAAAGGAGAAGAAAGCAGATGCGAAAGGAAAAAAATAAATTATATAAAAACGGGGAAATTAGATTTATTCAGATGTAGGAATAACTGGGAAACGACCTAAAAATTAATTTATTTATGTCTGGAATTATAGGTGGAGGTGTCTATTTAGTTATATTTCTATTTAGTGTTATCAGTTGTGATTATTTTATAATGGGATGGTGGAAAAGGGTAAAAAATTTAATTTGTTGGGGGAATTAAGGGGATCAAGATGGAATATGAATCAAAGGGGATAAAAATGGGATAGCATTAAAAATTTAATGTTTTTTTTGTTTTCTATAATGAATTTAGAATAATGCTATTGGCAAGCTAAAATGAATTTAAAGGTTTTGTATAAACAGTAATGGGGTTTTGTGTGTGTTATATAAGTTGGTGGAAAGGGTTAGATAGTTGAAAAATTATATTTGATTAATGGAGGACAAGGGAGCTACAAAGAACGAAGTCACCAAGAAGGGATGAGGCAAAGGAGAAGAAAGCAGATGCGAAAGGAAAAAAATAAATTATATAAAAATGGGGAAATTAGATTTATTCAGATGTAGGAATAACTGGGAAACGACCTAAAAATTAATTTATTTATGTCTGGAATTATAGGTGGAGGTGTCTATTTAGTTATATTTCTATTTAGTGTTATCAGTTGTGATTATTTTATAATGGGATGGTGGAAAAGGGTAAAATAAATTTAATTTGTTGGGAATTAAGGGGAAATCAAGATGGAATATGAATCAAAGGGGATAAAAATGGGATAGCATTAAAAAATTAATGTTTTTTTTGTTTTCTATAATGAATTTAGAATAATGCTATTGGCAAGCTAAAATGAATTTAAAGGTTTTGTATAAACAGTAATGGGGTTTTGTGTGTGTTATATAAGTTGGTGGAAAGGGTTAGATAGTTGAAAAATTATATTTGATTAATTTAATAGGTTTTGAATGGATTGGAAGTTTAGATTTGAAAGCAGGTAAATAGGGTAAAAAATTTATGATTTATAGGTCTGTGTAAGATAAACAGTAAACTGATTAATCCCTGATGGAAAATAGTAAAAATAATGATGGTGGCATAGAAGGAGTAGTGATGTTTAGAGATAGGAGAAGGACTGTGGTTATGTTATGAGTAAGCGGTATACTTGGTTGGTGTCATAGGGCGGTGGTTATGATGGAGGTAGATAAGTTTTGCTAAGTAGATAAGTTTTGCTAAAACAAGGTGAAGAATGTAGTCCAAAGGATAAAGAATGTAATTGAAATGAAGTAAGGTAAATTGGAGTGGGAATGTGATATATAAATATTAATAAAGTGTGAAATTAAGGGTAACAAGAGAACAAGAGAATATGGAAAATAAATAAATGAATATATAAATATATAAATAACATCCAACAGGATGTAGTAGGAGGGGCTAGGATTGATTAAGGAGAACATAACTTAACAATAAGTTAAAATTATGTTGCACATCACTGAATGAAATGATATTAATTATTAGTATGACAGTATGAGAATCATTAAGGTGAAAGAATTAGAGGTCTTTATTCAATGCTGTTATATAGGTAAGATCACAAGATCAAGATTAAGAGCATAATGTTGTATATGATGAGCAATTGATAAGCTGTCCTGTGTTGTATTGTGTAGAGTGAGGTGTGGGAAGCTTGTATGTAATCTTGCTGTTGAAGTGATATGTAATTGCAATATAGGTGTGTTATGTAAAAACCCAATAAATATACTTATTAAAAAAAAAGATTTTAAGTAGCCCCTTCTCCCCTCTTGCAAGGCTTCTGATATTTTAAGAGTATCCATTCCAGCAAGATCCTAACCGTGCACACAACAATTGAGTCAGAGGAGTTAATACTTTTCGCTCTGAGATCCAAGTAATGTTGCAATGTACTGAAGTTCAAGCTTAGACAACATGTTGCTGATTGAACTGCTGATCATTCACATTTGGGTGAAAAATTCACCCTCTGTAGAGGTTTGGCAGGACACGATAGTTGGCTGGGACTGCATAGTTTAAGAAAAAAAACCAAATAGCAATGCTATCTCCTTGGCCACTTGCATTCAAAACCAAGAACCGTTCAAGAAAATCTGTTTCCCAGTTCTGCCTCTGGCATGAAGGGAAATGGAATGCAGTCTATCATCTTATGTTTCGGGGGGCAAGACTCCGAGTTGTTTATAAAGCTGTGGTTTTATTGTGCAGGGTCAGTAAAGTAGAGCTGAATTAAATACCTGTTGATCTAAGGACTTGTTAGAGGAGGGCATATATGCACAGGACCTTCCAGGTACAGTTGCCACTGAAATGTCAAAATCTGAAACCAGTTTAGAAATTATTTCACAATGGAGTCCTTCCTCCCACCCCCAAGTCATGGCAAACTAAAGGCTGAGTTTGACAATTGTCTGCTTCTATATTTGAGCTGCGGCGGCTCAAGGGGTTAAGACGCTGAACTGCAGGCTGTGGAAGCTCAGTAGTTCAGCAGTTCGAGACCCGAGTATGCCGCATGACGGAGTGAGCTCCCGTCTCTAGTTCCAGCTCCTGCCAACCTAGCGGTTCGAAAGCAAGACATTGCAAGTAGATAAATAGGTACCACTTCGGTGGGAAGGTAACAGCGTTTCGTGCGCCTTGGTGTTTAGTCATGCCAGTCACATGACCACGGAAACGTCTTCGGACAGCGCTGGCTCTTCGGCTTTGAAACGGAGATGAGCACCGCAACCCTAGAGTCGGATTCGACTGGCTTTCAAGCAAGGGAACCTTTATCTTTACCTATATTTGAAATATGTAATACATTTGATAATACATCTGATTTTACTTGTATGTAACACCTCATAATATTTGATAAACTTGGTGAGTCTGTATTTTCCCTTACCTCTTCTTTCCTTTTATATCCCACTTTTTAAAGAAAATAATAATAATAATAATAAAAAGATTTCTTCCTCATGGGGAAACTTGACCAGGCCGAGATATTTTTCAGTGTGTTTATTGCCCTGGGCCATCACTGGTTTTTGAACACATGTGCTATTCCAGTCAGTGTGATGCTCTGGTTTGAATGTTTCTCTGGGAAACCTTGAGTTCAAATCACCATTTAGCCCCTGCTGTGAACCTTGTAGGGGGGGGGGGGAAACAACCTTTCTGCATTGCACGCAGAGAAGAAGCTGCACTGGAGACCAGATGCCAAAGATCTATGTTATAAGTGTGACATGAATCAAAGGTGATCAGTGACTGATTTGTGCAGGTGTTGGAAGGTACTGTGTTGTGTTAGCAAAATCATTCATCAAACATTGTTAGGGATTCTAGATCAAAGCATTTCCACAAACAAGTTGTTGGTTGACCAATACAAAAGCTACAGGTCACTTCATTAGACTAAGCAGCTCCCTCAAACTTTCCCGCTGTGGAATACATTATGTAACGCAACATCCTGTTTCCTGACAAACAACACTTAACTCTGTAATGACTGAAGTGTAGCAACTTGAAACTCCAACAAACATCTGCATGAAGGTCATTGCTGGTCTGTGTGTCAGTGGGTGATTGGAACTCAGAACAGTCCTATTGTTCCTAGGCCCCTCCTGGAAAAGTGGAAGAAGCCATTAAGCTTGCCATCGATCTCGGGTACCGCCATATCGACTGCGCGCACCTGTACAGGAATGAAAATGAAATCGGCAATGCCATTCAGCAGAAGATCAAAGAAGGTGCTGTGAAACGGGAAGACCTCTTCATTGTCAGTAAGGTAAACCTTTGGTGGGCACAGTGAGAGCTGATCTGCACGTGCACATAAACTCACGTGTTACAAAGTCCCTGGGACTGTACCCTTCCAACAAGTGCAGCTGGGGGACTGCATGTCTGAAGGCTTCCCCAACTGAAGGGAGGAAAAACCCACCCTGCACAGAAATATGTAGGACAGCAGGGAGAAGTCTAGGCTACAACCAAGGGTATGTGGGTTTTTTTGTATTTTTATGTGTACATGTGTGCGTGTGTCGCAGGGTTCTTTTTGTAGCCGGAACTCCTTTGCATATGTCTGAAGGCTTCCCCAACTGAAGGGAGGAAAAACCCACCCTGCACAGAAATATGCAGGACAGCAGGAAGAAGTCTAGGCTACAACCAAGGGTGTGGGAGTTTTTTTGTATTTTTATGTGTACATATGCATATGTGTGTGAGTGAGTATGAGTATGTGTGCACACCTGGAAGTCATGGCGACCTCTGGTGACTGGCCCCTACTGGGGGCCTGGAGGATCTTCAGAGAGGTGGCTGAATAAAGCCTGCCCCTGCCTCCTGCCTCTGGTATTCCTTAGAGGTCTCCCATCCAAGTACTTGCCAGAGTCGACCCTGCTTAGCCTCCAAGATATGACAAGATCGGGCTTGCCTGGGCTATCCAGGTCAGGGCCTAGTTACAACCAAGTCTTTTATGTGCTGGGAACATTTGATGTGGGAGAACATAGTAACATAATTATCCTCTCCCCGCAGTCAAATGGAATGTTACCCGCATGGTTAGATCTGTTGGGAGAACTGGTATGTTAGTCCAGATTCCTTGCAAAAGTTTGCAGACCCTGTGGTTGTGGGAAAGTGTCTGGCATCCACTTTGGGATGCTGTTAGGCAGAATGAACTCTTTAGTTCCAGGTCTGCATAGTCTCGCAGCCTGAAATGGTTCTGGTTCTCAGTTAAAACCAGTAAGCTGGGCCCATAATCTATTGGGAGAGCTGATGTGTTAGTCCAGATCCCTTGCTAAGTTTTGCAGAGTGCACTAAAGGCTCAGAACGCAGCAGAGCTCCTTCGTTCAGCATATGCTTGTAAGACTACAAAGTCACACAGAGCCACTTATCAGTTTGAAAGAAAATGAGAAATCCTTTACTTAGGAAATACATCCTGGATAGCGCAGCCGAGAGACAGTGACAGTTTCTGTTCTGTCTAGCTAGGGATGGATGCAGATGAAGAGAAGCAGTGCCAAAGAGGGAGAAACGTGTCCTCCTCCTTTGTGTGTGTGCGAGAAGGAAAATAGGAGACGGAAGGAAGTTGTTTCCCTAAGAGTAGCAGTCTATGCAGTCCAGTGACAGAATCATAGAATCATAGAGTTGGAAGAGATCTCCAGGGTCATCTAGTCCAACCCCTGCACAATGCAGGAAACCCACAAATAACCCCCCACTCCCACAGTGACCCCTGTTCCATTCTGGTCACCACACCTCAGAAAGGATATTATAGCACTGGGAAAAGTGCAGAAAAGGGCAACTAGAATGATAAAAGGGTCGGAACACTTTCCCTATGAGGAAAGGTTAAGGCGCTTGGGGCTCTTCAGCTTGGAGAAACGATGACCGAGGGGTGACATGATTGAGGTTTATAAGATTATGCATGGGGTAGAGCAGGTAGAGAAAGAAGGACTTTTCTCCCTTTCTCACAATATAAGAAATCGTGGGCACTCAATGAAATCACTGAGCAATCCGGTTAGAACAGATAAAAGGAAGTCCTTCTTTACCCAAAGAGTGATTAACACCTGGAATTCACTGCCAAGGGAGGTGGCAGTGGCTACAAGCATGGGCGGCTTCAAGAGGGAATTAGATAAACATATGGAGCAGAGGTCCATCAGTGGCTATTAGCCACAAGGTATAGATAGGGACTTTCACTCTAGGGCAAGGGATGCTCTGTCTTCTTGGTGCTGGGGGGGGCAACAGTGGGAAGCCTTCTGGTGTTCTGGCCCCACTGGTGGACCTCCTAATGGCATCTGGGTTTTGGCCACTGTGTGACACAGAGTGTTAGACTGGATGGGCCACTGGCCTACATCCAACATTGGCTTCTCTCATATGTTCTTATGAGACCAGGCTTGCCTGGGCTATCCAGCTCAGGGCATCAGAACTTTGATTCCTGAAAGTTCACACACCCTGAAAATCTTGTTGGTCCAAGGTGCTACTGGACTCATGTCTAGCTGTTCTGCTGAAGACCAACCCAGCTTCCCTCTGACACTTTCTTTTCTTTGAAACTGAGGATCCTGGTAGTCACAGTTTAAAGACGATTCGGCAGTGCACAAAAATGCCATTGTAAGAGCAATAATTTTAAATCAGGTGAAGGAAAGAGCACAAAAATGGTTCTCAAGGTTCACTTCTGCCTACCTGTGTGTGTGGAAAGGCAGGGCTTTTTTGTAGAAAAAGCTCAGCAGGAC
>NW_015173263.1:23424-27117 GCF_001447785.1 Gekko japonicus | reverse complement strand
GTGGGGGGGAGTGTCGCTCTCCAGGCCTTCCCTCTGTAGCCACGCACGCAGAGTTTTTGGCTGTAGTGGGCGTGGCCAACTCTGAAGCCAGCCGGAACTCCGTTCCTGTGCGTTCCTGCCCAAAAATAGCCCTGAAGGTAAAGGAGTGTGGTGTAGTCTAGGTAGGGATGCCATTCACCAAATAATGGGGGGGGGGCTTCTGGTGATGCTCCCTGTCCCCCGCCCTCGCTCAGTGGAGTGGAGGGGGGGACAATGGGGAGGGGACAGCACTTAAGAGTCACGTCCTGTTTCAGTCAATGCTTGCCTTAAAACAGGAAGTGATGTCATGACAGTCTAGGATCAAAAAGGTCATGGTCCCCCGTGGAAGGCTTATCTGCTACTGACAGGGCTGCTGAAGTGTGAAGTATTGATGGGTCTCAGTGCTCCCTCTAAGCTGTGGAGTCTTGTGAGCAAAAATTCTGCTTTGTGAGTTACTGGCATTATAGTTGTGAGCGAGCAATTTGGCTACGGCATAAGTTAGTTTGCTCTGGAGCCATCCTTCCTGAGAGAAGACAAAAATGTGTGAGCTGGAGGCTAAGAACTGTGAGCTAGCTCACACTAACTCAGCTTAGAGGGAACACTGGTCTTGGTTTCTCTCGGGACTTGAGAAGCCAGGCGGTTAGCTTCATCTCCCTCAATCATGAGAGCAAAGAAGCAACTGACAAGATGCCTGTAGGCCTGAGCCATAGCTTTTAAGTCTTGTAGCTTCAGCAACAGCTAGAAGCTTCTCTGGGAATCCATAATCACTCAGGGCCAAACTACACAATATGTTGGAAATGTGCCAGGTTTCAGGCTCATGACCAGACTGGCAGACAGAAGTACATGGGGGGAACTCGCCTTGGAAAGCGCTCGTTTGCTTGGTGCTGGTAGGAAGTGCTGTGAGAGGGCAGAAGGACGTGCTGCCCTTTCCGTTGGCAAAAGTGGGCTGGGAGGGAAAACAGAAGTACTTGTTAAGACGAGTTCCCCCAATGTATGTCTGATTGCGAGTCCAGTCGTGTACCCGTGATCCCACACGTGTCAGGTGTATTGCGGAGTTATGTCCTCACTTTAACCCTTGACTTGAAAGCATAGCGAGTGCTCTCCTGTAGTTAAAAAGCACTTGCTTTATTTTTGAGTTAAGCAAAGGGTTAAAGTGAGTGAAGCTGGATTCCCTAGAGAGGTTCTTCCCCCCCTTAAGTACTGATGAGCTCCATCCGGCCATTTCACTAACACACTTGTGCCTTTAAACTTTTCTCACTGTGTGCACCCCCGCTTTTCTGCCTTTTGAATTTTGTGCTTCTTGAAATGGGGGGAGGGTGGCAAGGGGAATCTTTGATTTGGGTCTGTGGTGGTTCTCGGTATTCCTGGGTTACGGGTCAATGTGGGGAGCGGTTTCCCTTTGCCCCTCCTTTGCTGGTTCAGCCTCTAAGCTACAGACAGGGAACATTGGGCTGCATTGAGGGGGAGTTGGGGGGGGGAAGAGTGTGAAAGAAGTAATTTGCTATGGCATTTAGACTTTCTGCAAAGCAGAGCTTCGGAACTGTCCATCACAGCAATTCCTGCTTTTTGATTGGATCAGTCTAGCCAATCCTTCTCTTTCCTTCATCCCTCCCAGCTATGGTGCACGTTCCACGACAAATCCCAGGTGAAAGGAGCATGCCAGGATTCCCTTGCTGCTTTGAAGCTGGATTACCTGGACCTCTACATCATTCACTTCCCCATGGGTTTCAAGGTACTGTGGCTGTGAGTCGGGAGCAATCCTGCATATTCTAGAACCTTCTTAAGGCGAAGAATTCCTATTTAGAACCATTTGCAGGAGGTTAAAGAACCGACTCATAAATTTGGAGTGCACTCCAACCCAGGTTAACTACTTTTAATTCTCATTGATTTCAGTGGGAAGATTACATGCTTGAATCCCACCGTCACACATGAAAGTTCCTTTATCCAGTCTGGTGTAGTGGTTAAGTGTGTGGACTCTAATCTGGGAGAACAGGGTTTGATTCCCCACTCCTCCACTTGTACCTGGCTGGATGACCTTGGGCAAGCCGTAGTTCTGATAAGATCTGTTCTTGAAAAAGAGCAGTTTCTATCAGAGCTCTCTCAGCCCCACCTACCTCACAGGGTGTCTGTTGTGGGGAGGGGAAGGGAAAGGAGTTTGTAAGCCGCTCTGAGACACCTTTGGGTAGTGAAGGGCAGGGTATAAATCCAATCTCCTCCTCCTCCTCCTCCTCCTGACTCAGACCGTTGGTCTATATCAAGGTTAGTATTATCCATTGTGACTGGCAGTGGCTCTCCAGTGTCTCAAGCAGAGGTCTTTTCACATCACCTGCTTCCTGATCCTTTCACCAGAGAGACCAGGGATTGAACCTTCTGCATGCAATGCAGATGCTGTAACCAGTGAACCACAGCCAGTCACCTTAGTATTCCATACTCAAGAAATGTGATGGGCCAAAATGACTACATAGGTCTGAATTCCAGCCGTATCCCCATTCTAAACTCCTGTTTTGACCTGGAAATTATTCAGATACCCAAGTTTATCCTTACAATTACAAAAACTTCTGTTTTTTGCTCTCGTCTATACAATTTCTTCAGCTCCCGAGAGTTGCAACTTGGCTATAGAGAACGTGCTTTGCATACTGGAGATTCTGGGCTCTGTCTCTGGCATCTCCGCTTCTAAAGATCTCAGGTCTGGCAGGAAACTGTCCATGAGACACTGAACAGCTACTGTCAGTGCTAGGCTAAATTGATATACTCCCTGTGGCAGCTCTGTAAGTTCCATTTGGTGAAATATTTGTAGGGTTTCTGAGGAGGGGCTGTGGCTAAGGGGTAGAGCATCTGCTTGGCATGCAGAAGGTCCCAGGTTCAATCCCCGGCATCGCCTGTTAAAAGGATCTGGCAATAGGTGGTGTGAAAGACCTCCGCCTGAGACCCTGGAGAGCCACTGCCAGTCTGAATAGACAATACTGCCCTTGACGGACTGATGGTCTGGCTCAGTACAAGGCAGCTTCATGTGTGTGTTCATGTGTTTTGTGGCATCATAACTGTCGTTGGTTTCTTTTTTTCTCCTTCTACTGATAGGCTGGAGATGACCTGTATCCTCTAGATGAACACGGCAAGGTGATCCCCAGTAACACTGATATTCGAGACACCTGGGAGGTAGGGAGATTAATACTGTAACCATTTCATTTACAGGTTTGACGGTGAGTCCATTGACATTCTATGAATGCTTTGGATTAAGCTGTGAAGTAGTACAGTGTGCCTGGTTAGACCCAAGCAGGCAAAATAATTTCCAGTACCCAGCCTAATTATGAAAACACTGAGAAATTAGAATCATAGAGTTGGAAGGGACCTCCAGTGGCATCTAGTCCAACCCTCTGCACAATGCAGGAAATTCACAAATACCAACCCCACCCGCAGTGACCCGTGTTCCATGCCCAGAAGATGACAAAAAACCTCCTGGATCCCTGGCCAAACTGACCAGGAGATAAATTGTTTCCTGACCCCAAAGTGGCAATTAGCATTTCCCTGGGCGTGTAAGAAAGGGCTATGAGAACTAAGCACTGTTGCAGCCCTCCCTCTGGTGATCTGCCTAAGTTCACAGAATCCGCATTGCTGTCAGATGGCCATCTAGCCTCTGCTTAAAAACCTCCAAAGATGGAGAGCCCAACACCTCCT
>NW_015173263.1:21752-23397 GCF_001447785.1 Gekko japonicus | reverse complement strand
AACCGCTCTGTCAGGAAGTTCTTCCTAATGTTTAGTTGCATGGGTTATATTGAACATGAGCCTGCAATGAGTGTGTTAAACTTTCTGTGCATGCTGTGCTGTGATTTGCTTTGTGTTGATAACGTGTACGTGCAAATGAATACATGGATCTTTAGTTCATCTAAAGCTGCCGTCCTATGATTGCATGGTTGCTCGCTTGCCTGGGGACAGGGCTATTGTCCAAAGGCTGGGCATCTGCCAGTGTCTGGAATGAACAACCGGCCCAACATCTAAAAAGCCCCATGTTTTCATTGAGCATGGAGCACTGTTAGAGGCTACAAGGATGGACGGCTTCAAGAGGGAATTGGATAAACATATGGAGCAGAGGTCCCTCAGTGGCTATTAGTTACAAGGCATAGATAGGGACTCTCAGGCTGGGGCAAGTGATGCTCTGTATTCTTGGTGCTTCGGGGGCGGGGGGGCAACAGTGGGAGGTCTTCTAGCATTCTGGCCCCACTGGTGGACCTCCTGATGGCACCTGGTATTTTTGGCCACTGTGTGACAGTGTGTTGGACTGGATGGGCCATTGGCCTAATCCAACAATCCAACATTGGTTTCTCTTATGTACTTACATTCTACATCTCTGGTGAAGGTGACTTGGTGAAAATGTCTTGCCCGACAGCTCTTAAAAACCTGCAAGCTATCACGGCTTGGGAAGAACTCCAGTTGAACTCCTGGGAAAACATAGATAGGATCAGGTTCCATGAATTCTATGTGCAATATGTGTGCCAGGCAGAGGATATGCTTTACTGGCGCTCCCTTGCATGCCCCAAAGAGAACGCGCATGCTGAAACACAGTCTGTATTTGTTAATGAACAGTCAATTACAAACATGTTAAGAGCCAGAAGTAAGGGTTTTTTTTAAAAAAAATTGATTTATCTTGATACTGAGGAGAGTGTCTTCATCATGCATTTTGTACAAACATAAACAGGTCATTGGCAGTACTGGATGGCAGCAGATAACAGATTGCCAGGGAAAATGAGGGGAAGAAAGTTAGAATCATAGAATCATAGAATGTTAGAGTTGGAAGGGACCTTGCAGGTCATCTAGTCCAATCCCCTGCACTCTGCAGGAGCATAGCTGAAAGATAGCCCTACATACCTACAACATACCCGAAAGATGGTCGTCCAGCCTCCGCTTGAAAACGTCCAGTGAAGGAGCATCCTCCACCTCCCGAGGCAGTTCTCTTTCCCATTCCTCCTGCATGAGTTGCAGTGGCGCTATTGACGGTTTCTCTTGAATACTCCCCCTTGTGGCCAGACGTGAGATTTATTCAGATCCTAAATCTTAGATTTCACCACACTCTGGGACACACTGAGGTATATTAAAGAAGCTTTATGGTGAATGTCCTGCATCAGAAATGAATCTGCTGATTGAGCTCCAAAAGAAGTTCGAAGAAGGATGTTCTTGAGGGTCTGCCATTGGGTGTCCTGTTATATTCTGCATGGAAACCTTGCCTCTATTCTTCACGACCATGGTGCAGACGGCCTCAGAAAAGGAACTCAGTTACTTTGCTGGAATCCCCCCTCCTCTCCAGTTTGACTTCTTGAAGCCAGCAGCTGAGTTTGGAACCCCTCTCTGAAGTAAAGCAGCTGTAGCAGCAAAG
>NW_015173263.1:5512-21714 GCF_001447785.1 Gekko japonicus | reverse complement strand
AGCTATCCACATGATCCCTCTGTAGGCCACATGACTGAGTCACATGTGAATGCTGTAAATCCAATGGCTACCTGGCTGCATCATGTAATATTCCATCCAATCAGCCACACACCTGCGTCACACTTACCTGCCTGTGGCCCATCAGTCGAATTAGATGAGGCTTCCATCCAGTTTTGTTTCTTTGGTTCCTCACAAACACACATACAAGCTGACAAACAAAACAACCATCCACCTGAGTTCTTTAGTCTGTTTCGTGTTGGAATAAAAAGGGAGCAACGTGCCTCCAAGTATTGCCTGTTTATGAATGTAGTCTCCCTTGTAATTTTAGGGAATGGAAGACCTGGTGGATGCCGGCCTGGCAAAAGCAGTTGGGATCTCGAACTTTAACTGTGAGCAGATAGAAAGAATCTTGAGCAAACCTGGTTTAAGGTACATCCCTGCAAATAACCAGGTGAGGTATGAGTTTTGTTGGTTCTATAACTTCACCAGAGAACACGGACTCTCCAACAAGGTCTGATTTGTAGAGGGTGGGAATTGGAAGGGGATATTGAGGGATTACAATTTAGGTACTAATTCATTCGATTGAGAAATCCAAGAGAGTGAAAATGAAGGCATATCTACTCTATAAACATATATACATTTTATTATACCAGATCAACTGTCAGTGCTCTTTTAAAATATCCTGGGAACATCTGTTGTTTGATGAAGATGCTGAAATTCTGCTTAGGATCTTTCCTGAGCAGTGCAAGTGGAGTTGTTCTAGCGGAAGGCAAATGCCTCACCTCCTCCCTCTCAATGCAACCTTATATGCTCCCCCAAACTGTACTCCTGCAGGTCAGTCAGGGTTAGCAGGAGGCCTCCCACCGACCTGTGTTGCCCACAGTTGCTCCAAGCATGAGAAAAATAAATTTAAAAATGCTGCAGGCCTCTGCACCAGTACTTCACTTCCAGGTACAACCCAGAAGTGACAATGGGTGGCTCTAGAAATCGCTGGAAACTCTGTGGTAAAACCATAGAGTTCTACTGTAGAGTTTCCAGTGATTCCTAGAGCTACCCATTGCTACGTCCAGGTTGTACCCGGAAGTGATATGGTAATGACACCGATGTCACATGCCCCCTGTGTCCCCGCTCCCTAATCTTCCCATTGGTTGCCAGCTCAGCCTGGCAACCATAGGGTCAGTGGACCTAAAGCAACAGTGTGAGAAGCAAAATGGGAGTCTGTGCCAGGAGGGGGAATCAGAAAAATGTCCCTCCCCTTCTCTGCAGCCAGAAAAGCTGTCCATCGTAGGAGATGCTGCATCCCCAGGCCAGAGATCCCAGGATTTCCCTGGTGAGAAGACGTAACAGTTAAACCATTTTAAATCTGTAGTGTAGATATGCTCTCCCAGCTGAGCTCTGAGAAGCAGCAGGAGATAGAGCTGCTAGAGGGGTGAGTGTTTTTTTAATTGCTTTCAGCTGAGATGATTTAGCTGAGGGTACTGTCTGGGAGGACTGTGTTTGGGAATGTGTGGGAGAGTTGTGAGTTGTTGCAGAGTCCTGGCTGCTTGAGATAGGGTGAGAAAGGGTCATTGTTTGACTGTAATTGAGTGCCTGGGTGAATTTGAATAGCTGCTGGCCACACCCTCTGCTGGGGGAGGCTTCTGTTTAAGGCAGCACCTCTTATGTTACCACGCCCTTAAGGCCAGTCACCTTCTAAACCAACTATTTTTACTTTTGGAGAGATTGTGACTGGTCCGATGGTCCCCTGATGTCTCCGTAGCCAGGTCTTCTCCCTTGAATTCCAAAGGCTGTTTGGTAAACCTGGCATCCCAGAGGCCAGGCCCATTCCATCTTGTCCCGCCATTGGGCTTCCTTGTATATTTGATTGCATCAAAAGCAGCTTCCGTTCTCCCGTTGTCGGTGTCCCTTCCGTAGGTCAGTTTGTATCAGAGGTCATTTCGGGGGGGATCGCGGGGATCGCAGTTCCCCCGGGTGAGGTATGGGGGCGGGGCAGATGACGAAGCTCCACCCCCTGCTTCCGGCCGCCCCGCTTCCGGCCCTCATTCAGCCAGGAGGAGGCAGGAGAAGAGGGAGGGTAAATTGCTTCCTCCCTGCCTCTCCCCACCCCTGCCTGCCTGGGGCCAGGGAGGGCCTTCGCGGGGCTTCCTTGCACTCCCGCCGGCCTTGCAGGTCCATCGGCGGGCCCCTCATGGGGCTTGGCAGTGGAGCTGCAAGGCCGGTGGTGGCGGCTGGGACCGTTGTGGGCGGGGTGTGTGGCCTTATGACACACTTCCGGTGATGTCAGGGGGTGTGGCATATGCTAATGAGTTATGCTAATGAGTTCCCCTAGCTCTTTTTCTACGAAACGACCCCTGGTTTGTATCACTGAGGCATACAGTATAATTTTTCTCCCACAATTTGCACGGTAGTTATACAGGTACCGCACAATTAAACTACAGGGCTCGTTTATTGGCAGTGGAAATTGTATATGTTTTTACAGGGAGTAGATTCGGTTTGTGAAAAGAAGCAAAATCGAGGTCTTGGGGTAGAAGCGACAAGGAAGAAAAATTAGAAACCACCCCAGTTGCTCCGGTCTGGTTGTTCTGAGCCTCTGAGTAACACCCTGCAGGATAAACATATTGTTCTTTTGTGTTTGTAGATTGAATGTCACCCGTACCTTACCCAGGAAACTCTGATTAATTTCTGCCTTTCCAAAGGGATCACCGTGTGCGCCCACAGCCCCTTCGGCTCACCTGGTAACCCAGTGTAAGAGAGTTTTCTAGCTTTACTGCTCTTCAAGTCCATGGGCCCTGTCCAGAGGAAGTTGACCCTCAAAGGGGTGATTTTTAAAAATGTATTGTTGCAGGAGGGTTCGTGGCTTAGTGGTAGCCCGCTTGCGGGAAGGGCGGGGTATAAATGTAATGAAAATAAAATAAATAAATAAATAGAGCGTCTGCTTGGCATGCAGAAGGTCCCAGGTTCAATCCCTGGCATCTGCAGTTTAAAAAGGTAGTAGGTGAGGTGAAAGTCCTCTGCCTGAGACCCTGGAGAGCTGCTGCCGGCCTGAGTAAACACTGACTTTGATGGACTGATGGGTCTAATTCAGTATAAGGCAGCTTCATGAGTGTTACTGCATTTATGTTTGTTTTTCATTATTGGGGGTGGTGGTTGGCGCCTATAGATAGCGTGGCTGAATACAGTCCAGTAATAAACCAGTGTAATCATTGGGTTGAACAGGGTCCTAAGAATCCATGTTGTGGCATCTGAAATGAGGAGCCTCACTCCAGTGAGAGAGACTCGGGCTCTTTTTGTAGCAGGAACTCCTTTGCATATTAGGTCACACCCCCTAATGTAGCCAATCCTCCAATTGCTTACAGAGCTCTTCTTACAGGAGCTACTGTAGGCTCTTGGAGGATTGGCTACATTAGTGGTGCGTCGCTTAATATGCAAATGAGTACCTGCTACAAAAAGAGCCCTGGGCCCGATCCACCAGCTCTGCGCTAGCAGATTAACAGGATCCAGCCCCAAGTCCTGTTGAAATCAATGGAATGAATAGGTCATGGCCAGCCTGACTTAATGAGGTTTTGTGGTGGAATGTATTGTCAAAGCCACAGCTGGCTTACAGTGACTCAGTAGGGTTTCCAAGGCAAGAGACATTCAGAGGTGGCTTGCATCCACCAGCTCTGCGCTAGCAGATTAACAGGATCCAGCCCCAAGTCCTGTTGAAATCAATGGAACGAATAAGTCATGGCCAACCTAAGTTCAACTGACTTAACGAGGTTTTGTGGTGGAATGTACTGTCAAAGCCACAGCTGGCTTACAGTGACCCAGTAGGGATTTCAAGGCAAGAGACATTCAGAGGTGGCTTGCCATTGCCTGTCTCTGTGCAGCAGCCTCGGACTTCCCTGGTGGTCTCCCCTCCAAGTACTAACCAGGCTGTTTGTAGACACCTGCCTAGGAATGTAGTACCATTGGGAATGTAGCAGCTTCTTAAAATCCACAGCCTCATCCACAATTCTGTTTTCTCACAAACCATCAGAAAAGGCACCAAACCACTTGATATCCCAAGAGTTTGTTTTCCTTCCTGCTTATAGGAGCACCCTTGGGAAGACAAGGTATACGTCTCTGCTTGAGGACCCCACCGTAAAGAAGATTGCAGACAAGTACGACAAAACACCTGCTCAGGTAACTGAAACCTATCTGAACAGAGGTCTTTGCTTAGAACCTCCTATGTAAGGCACAAAGAAATACCGAAGCAAGGCACTATCCCACCACCCATTTTCTCTGCCTTAAGCGCAAAACCTCATATTACCCTGGAGATCTGGATTCAGGTCCCCAGCAGTGTAATGGAGCTGCAAAAAGCAGGCACAGGGAATAGCTCAATGGTAGAGCACCTGCTTGTCATGCGGAAGGTCCCAGGTTCAGTCCCCAGCATCTCCCGTTAGAAGGACCAGGCAGGAGGTGATGTGAAAGACCTCTGCCTGAGACCCTGGAGAGCCACTGCCAGTCTGAGTAGACAATACTGAACTTGATGGACCGAGGGTCTGATTCAGTATAAAGTCTCCACATAAAAGAACATGAGCCTTAGGAAATTGGGACATTAACAAGTCTAGCGTATCTGTTAAGAAATTCCAGATGTGCCCTCTTTCCTGCTCTAGTGAGCCCCTTGGAGGAATATATACATTAACACATTAAAAACTTTTAAAATGGGCTCCCTTGATAAGTAGAGTTTGAACATTTTTAGGGCAGTTATTTTCTAAGACTTGAATGTCAACCTTCGGATGCTTCAGTATAAGCCAGCTTCATGAGTGCAACACAGATCAGGGAAGGGGGTGGGAAACTATTTTACCCTCCCATGACATTTTCCTTATGAGAAATAGTGGGGTGGGAAACGGGCACAATATAGTTATGTGTCCTATTCTGTCCTGGAACTTGATGCAGAATGGCCCCGCTGACCTGTGAGCCCCTTCCAAAGTGGTTGTCCTGAGTCTGTACTTGGCACCACTGTCCTAAGTCTGCCAAACTCTTGGAGGGAATTTCTCACGCTTCTCCTTCAGTACATTGCCACCAGCTTGTCAATCTCAGGATTTCCTGCCAAGAGGGCCATCACTCCCAGCCTCTCTTCTGTGTTCCTGTTTAAAGGCTTCACGTAGGGCCTGCATTTCCTGTTACCCAACGACTGCTTACCACAGGGACAGTTTACCATGCTTATGCACTCAATCTAGCAACAGCGATCTAGCAACCAACCACCTCCCTTCTCCAGCACTCATTTTAGATAGTGTGCGTGTGCGTGTGTGTGTGAACAATGGACGTCTGTGTGGTACAAAGAACAACTATAAGCATTTAAAATACAAAGGATTTATTGAAAAAGGAAATTCCACACACATGCTCTACACAGCAATGGATCAAGCAAGGAATACAAAGAAAAGGTGCAAACATATAGTCCTCTGTCCTTCAGTTCTATACGTGCTCCAGCTGGTCTTATTCTTAGGTAGAAGTTACAGCATTCTAAAATATTCCCATTACCTGGGAATCTTTGTCCACTCTGCTGGCCTTTAGTTATCTTCACATGGCAGTGATGGCAATTAGGATTGAGCTCAGCTGTAAGAGTTCCTTCCTTCAGATATCAGCCAAATGGACCTCACAAAACTGACCTTGTTCCCCTCATGTCCAGGGAATTTATCTCCTCTGTGTCTCATTCCTTGTTTTCCTGTAACATTTAAACAAGTCTCCCATTTTAATTATTTATCTGCAGAGAATAACTGAACCCATTTGTAACATGTATGTTTCGAGACAGATTCCTTTTTAATCTGTGACTACGCAGGTTCTGCTCCGATTTCACATTGAGAGAAATGTGCCTGTGATTCCAAAGACAGACAAACCACACCGCCTCAAGGAGAATCTCCAGGTGAGCAGCAATATTTGACTTGGGAAAATTCATAGAAGAATTTAAAGTAGGCAGACAAAGGGGGAAGATGTTTTCTACGTACCTATAAATCCACACCCCTCTCACCAAATGTTAAATCAAATAATAATTTGGGGATCAAGTGAAGGGGAATCATGTGACAACTTAAAGACTAAGGCTTGGATCCTATACCTTCGCTCCACACATGCTTGTCTCCAGGCACTGTGGAGAAGGAGTTTGCTTTTTCTCACACAAGGACCACTGGGGCTCAATAAAAAAACACTGCACAAACAATGTTCATGAAGTTCTTGTCATTGTGTTTTATATATAAACTTTAATTCACACGATCCATTCTCGAATGTATTCAATATCCAATTAAGTGCTTTAAAAAAAGCTTTAAGTGCTTTATAAAAAACAATGAAATCACTCCCTATTTATGTGCTGCAATAATTTTGCCATGGTATTAATAAGATAATGAGGAACTGTAAAAGTGGTTAAGATTAGGTTTTGTGGTAGCAGTAATTTTTAAAAGTGGTCGTTTAAAATACAAAGTCTAAAAAATAAATCTGGCCTCTAAATGTTTGCTCTGGTTTTGTGATAGTTAATAGTTACTTCAAGGCAGCCACACAGAAACTAAATGTCTCTTTGACTGTCCTGAGGCAGCACACTACCACTTATTCACAATGAAAGATACGATCATTCTCTCAAATGATGGATCCTTTTAACAGGTCCCAGTCTTCTGACCAAGGAGTTCAGAAGTTTATTCATTTATTCCAGGTTCTGGATGAAAGTTTGATACCCCCACCTGAAAATAATTCAGTGTTCCAACTAAAAAAATCACTTCAAATCAATCTAATTATTCTTGATATGGCTAAGTAAGCAAGGATCACAAATGTACAGAAAATATTAGCATAGGTGAATGAGATTAAAAATAAATAAGCGTACATGTCATTTCGTGTTCTACCTAAACAGAAATTATAATTCATTTTAAACTCAAGGATTCTTACCAGTCTTTGTAGAAAAGATAGGAATTCACAGAATACTATATATGAGAAATTCAAGGGTTATAGGGTGTGGCTAACCTTTATAGACACAATTATGTGGGCCAATGCATAACTTTATTAAACCTTCTCTAATTTGTACTTTCTAAAGGCACAGTGTGATGTACTTCTGAACATACTGTGATGTTTTCTCAGATGAATTCATGTAGCTTTGTTCTGTCCTTCCTGAGATCCTTCTGGACATAAATCCAACTATTAACCCGAGTTTTACATTAAAAATAGTCTCAAACAAGAAACAACAGATCTACTGGTATGAGAGTTGTCTGTCCAAGGCCGAGAAACATGCATGCTTACTATTTTGCACAGAAAGTGAAAAGCAAATTTTCAGACATACTTAATGCTATATGTCCTAAGCAATATACATGATTGATATTGAAGTCCACGACACCCCTTAGTCTAAAGAAAACTTGTCAAAGCCTGGCTTGTCGATGTTCAAAAAATGTGTGTGGCAGGAAGAATATACTTTTTTGTGGGCTTGTGAATTCACAAAATTCATCTGAAATTCCCAGGCACTGCCATTTTGATTTGAATCCTGACAATTTTGGACACTCATTGTACTATATGCATCTCATTAGAACTACGGGCACAGCCCAGTCCTAATTCAGCAAGTTTGGGGATGGGCACGAACTGGCTTACAAATTAAAGTTCATGTTGAATTTTGGCTGGTTCATGGTTCACAAACTTAAGTTGAGGCAGATCAACCGGCACGAACTTTCCACAAAACTTTCAAGTGGTTTGTGGTAGTTCATGGATGGACACATTTCCAGACAGACTGTCCGTTCAAGTGGTTTGTGGTAGTTCATGAATGGACACATTTCCAGACAGTCTCTGCTCTATTGGACTCGAAAAATATCAGTATTCCCAAATATTCCCAAAGACCAGTATCAATATTGTATTGGGATTTTGGTAAATATTCGGGAAACGGGAATTTATTCAGCTCCATTATATCCTATGAGGACAGTCCCTACAGGGTATAATGGAGAATCAATCCAGGGGTATTTAGGGCTCTGGGAGACTGTTTTATGAGGTAGAGGCACCAAATTTTCAGCTTTGGTATTTGGGCAACTCCCCCCCCCCATTTTTAAAAAGATTGGACCAGGGGGTTCAATTCTATGGGCTCCCAAGAAGGTGCCCCCAACCTCAATTAAGTCACCTTCCATTTTGCTCTATCTAAAATCAAGGAGCCTGCATCCCATATTGCACACAAAGTTCAAATGAAGCCTGTGGAAGTGGACTTACCAGCAGTAATAAAGTAGGTGCTAAGTAAATCAGGAGAGTTGAGGCACTGGGATGGTAGGAGCTGACCCGTAACAGGCATTTAAACTGGCAGTCAAAGGGATATCTGGAACTGGGATAAGAGTGGACCATAAGGTTTCCTTACATGGAAACAGGAAGTTGTTATTAGGGGTGTGCATTTGGTTTACCCGAACAACAAAAAACGCCCCAGAAAAATGCCTTATAGGGTTTTTTTTGGGTTTTTTAAGCAGAAAGGATATTAGAGTTTCTTTCTGGTTACTACTATAGCTGAGCCTGAATAAAATCTGATACTATTCAGCTTCTATTTGGGTGTGGTGTGGAGAAGGCATTTAAAGAGACCGCTGTCTCTTTAAATGCCTTCTGAGTTCACTTGCCGAGTTGTGCTGCTGCCATGGTGGCGGCACGACTTAGTGAGCTAATTCAAAAGGAATAAAAGCCAAATGATACCGACTTTTAATTGGGCACAGCTATTTTGGTAGCCAAATCAGATTTTCCAGCCTGTATTTGGCTGAATAAATACCTGAAAAATACCTATACATTCCTGCACATGTCATTCTGCCAGAAAGCACATTCCTGGGGACACCTTCTTTGGAGGGCTGTAACTCTGACAAAAACAAACGTAAATACATACAAGTTGGGGGATTCCGTTACATCTTTGTTATGGCTAATATGTTACCTCATACATTGTCTATTTGTATTGCGTCCATTTTTATCACCATATATTTTGTGTAAATATTTGCACTGTATTTAAAAATATAGTTCGTACTTTCTTCTAATACGGTTATATGACCATATTGTTTATTTATTGTAGTCTTCCAACCATTTGTAGAATTTTGACCATGCCACAAACTTCACAAACTGAACCAGTTTGTTTGGCACCTAAAAGTTCATGATAGGTCGTGGCTTGTGAACCGAGCACACCATGAACCACGAACTGAAGTGCATTTTCCTGGTTCATGCCCATCCCTATTAAAGACATGCATCAGTCTTCCATTGAAATGAAAAAGATTTAAAATATCTGTCTTTGCCTGGATCCTGTACTGTAGTCACATATATTAAACAGGTTATATGTTCTTTGTTTTTTCCAGGTGTTCGACTTCAAACTGTCTGATGAAGATATGAAAACACTGTTGTCTTTGAACAAAAACACAAGAGTCTATTCAATGCCCCCGTAAGTCACTCTCCATGCTCTGCAGGATAAGGAATCGAGGTGTTGTGGCTCAGTGCTACAGCACCTGCTTTGTATTCAGAAGCGCCAAGGTTCAGTCCCCAGCATCTCCCAATTAAAAGGATCAAGTCACATGGGATGTGAAAGACCTCTGCTTGTGGCCCTGGAGAGCTGCTGCCAGTCCGAGTAGACAATACTGACCATGATATTCCAGTGGTATGAACTCTGTGTCAGGCGATATTGTGTCATACGTTCAAGCACATCAACAGTACATAGAACTGCTTTTTAGTCATAGTCAGCCTGTTCATAGGTTGGATGTACTCTCTTTACGTGTAATCAAATATTTGATTTGGCATTCTGAGAATTCCAGTTTGAATTAAAAGATGGTTGTTATATATGCATGTGTCACATGTATGAGGGGACCTCATGGGGGTTCATCTAAGGTGGGCAATCCCCTCCCAGGAGCCCTCTAGCGCCACACGTCCCCTCTCTCCTGCCTAGGGTTGCCAGACTCCCCAGTGGAGGCAGGGGTCCCCTGCTGCCAGGCCCTGCTAGCTGGCAGAGTGAATTAGCAGTAGAAAAGGGAAGGCCCAGGCGACATTGCTGGCCTAGCATAGGAAGTGACGTCATCACACCAGCAACATCCAGGTGGTGCTTTGGTATTTGGGAAAAACCTCTATGGTAGAAGCCAGTTTTACCATAGAGTTTTGCCCAAATACCTGTCAGGTTCAACAGCAAGTAAAGCCAATGTGAGGTGGCAGTCAGGGCTTCAGAGCACGGGAGAGGCTGCAGGTGTGTGTGGGGTGGAAAGCTGAAGAGTGAGGGGGAAATAAAGGTAGGTTGATGATTGGCTGGGAAGGAGATAGGGTTGCCAACTCCAGGTGGGAAATTCCTGGAGATGTGAGGGATGGAGCCTGGAGAGGGTGAGGTTTCAGGAGGCGTGGGACCTTGGACAGGTACAAAGCCATAGACTCCACCGTCCAAACCAACTAGTCCCTTCTGGGGAACCATCATTGCCAATCTCCAGGTGAGGGCTGGAGATCACTCAAAATTACAACTGTAGCAGAGATCAGTTCCTCTGGAGAAAATGGTGGACTCAGTGTCATTATACCCTGCTGAGGTCGCCACAGCAAATGGACACTGAGTGTTCAAGGCCGGGGCACCCGCCCAGAGCCTCTTTCTAGAGGCCGTTGTAATTATTTCCGCAACGGGCCTTTTTCCTAGTATGAATATAAAACTGGTCTTTTAAAAAAATAAATTCTGTTTGTGTAACTTCAAAGGGGTGTTGTTTATTTCCAGATTCAGCCAACTGGGGTAACCCGCCGTGCCACAAATTTCCCTCAACAACTTTTAGAAAAACTAAAAAAAACCTCTGCATTCTTCTTTTGCAGGTGTGCCGAACACAAGGAATATCCTTTCCACGTGGATTACTAAATTCATTGTTGTCTTCACACCCGTAGTCTAGGGATTTCCAAAATGTTAATGTTACCAGCAGTTTTCTGAAGAATAATGTCTGCTTTGTGTTTGTGTGTGTGGAGGGGAGTATTTAATCAATCTTCTTCCCCCCATATACTTTTCATTTAAACTCTTACAAATTTAAATTGCCCAGGGGCTATCACTAAAGAGAACATGGGAAGAACAAAAATGCAGCTTAGCACAGCCAGTGCCATGCTTTGCAAGGTGCAAGTGGGCCTCTGCTGACAAAAGCAGCAGTCTAGAGAACACGCTTGTGTAACGTTGAGATAAGCTTATCTAGGGTAGATCTAGGTGTGCAGTTTATTACTCTTAGGATACTTTTACACATCTGTCACCTATTTTATCACACACACACACACAATTATCTTTATTATACAATCCTGGAAGTTATATACTTACTACAACATTTCAGTGTGTTCGTTTATTTTGTTTGTTTGAATTCTGGAACTTTTCCAAGCAAATTTCTTTCTCCCCACCCCCCAAGTTTATTTATGAAAATTTGAACAGTACAAACAGTAAAATCAGACCTTTGTCAGAGTAAAAATACATTAAAACGTCAATCAAAATTAGTATAACTCAGAATTAATAAACTGATATAACCATACAGCCATATTTGTCTATTGCTAATAATCGGTATAATTGTAGTGAGTGCTCGGACTAAGGGAATATGAATTAGAAACAAAGCCATTTGATATAAATTGGGTTGGAAGGTAGAAGATCATTCTCCAACTTATATTGTATCCAGGGGTAATTTCATAGAAAAAGAGCTTATTTGCATATGCCACACCCCCTTACATCACCGGAACTATGTCAGAAGGCAACACCCACTGCTCAGGCTCCACTGGACTGTTTTGGATTGCTAGCTATTGGTGGGGGCGGGAGGAATGTGCAGATCTGTCCTCACAGAGGAGGGAGAGCTTGTACCTGAATAAAACTTGGTCTTAAAGGTGCCACTGGACTGTTTTGGGCTGGGGGGGGGGCTCTGCAGCTTACCTGGCTGCTTCTTGCTCTGACTGAGGGCTGCTGGGAGCAGGGAGTGGGGCTTGTAGCATGTGCCCACCCCCGGGCTCTTTACTCCTGGAGCTCCGCTCCTGTGCGCTCCTGCAGGAAATGACCCAATTGTATCAGAGGATACCATGTTCACACAAATTTGGAATGAGAACCTGCATCTCTACAATGGCACCCTTCGGAAGTATCAGCAATCTTGTCCATTATAAAGTGGTCCCAGCATTCTGTAATGTTCAAAATTAAATCAATTGGTATCGATCTGGACTCTCTGGCTAATTCTGGAGAAATGGACATCTTTCGGATTGTACAAGGGAGGATCTGAGACACTGAAGCCCAGTTAATCAATGCAGGCAGCTTTGGAGTGTGATCCCCTCGTTTCCTCCTCCCCCCTTTATACAAGATAAGATTCAATGGCTCAGTATTTTTCTAATTTGACAATCCCTCTTCATCGCAGAGCCTTTCTGTTGGCTAGGTTCAACTTATTTCCTTCGGCCGTTTTGACAGGTAGATACAAGGGTACCCCTTATAAGGACAGAGTTTGCACCTGCTCCTTTAATGAACCTGATTCTGTGCAACATATCCTCCTTCGTTGCCCCCAGTATTCCTACCTCCGTCATCACTTGATTTGCCCTCTTTTGTCTTCTGCAAAGATTGCTAATAATGAGTTTAACTTCTTGCTTTCTGATAAATCCCCCTAAGTCACGTCATCTGTAGCTGAGTTCCTTTCACTTGTATGGAAGCGAAGGGCAAGCATTTTAACAGTTTTTAATTATTAGTTTCATTTTGGGATATGTTATTCTGAATTGACTGTTTGTGACCTTTTCTCCCTCTGCTATTGTGGTATAAACCTCTCAGTTTTATCTTATTTTTATCTTTGTGTAACACCATGCCATGCCAATAAAGGTCTATGATGATTAAAAGATGATATATGAACTGTTACCTTCCATTTCAGTGTGTCTGAGGAAGTGTGCGTGCACACAAAAGCTCACACCTTGAATAAACTCTTATTGGTCTTAAAGGTGCCGCTGGACGCAAAATTTGTTCTTATCTAGGGTAGTCAGCTAAGACCACCTGGGTGAACAACTCCAGGAGACTGTAACAGACACCAAGGATGCTGGTTTATGCAAAGGACCCCTTGGAATCTGTGGGACTCTGCAGGTGGAAATTTACTCAGAAGTCTTAAGTGTCAGTTCAGGCTATAAAAGGCTTGCCAGTTCCCCTCATTGCTCTGGTGGGGGGATTTGGGGGGCATTCCGGGGGTGGATGGGGATGCCCCCAAACCCCACCCCCAAGAGCAACCACCTGCCTGGCCACCCTTCTCCCTCCCCTCCTGCCCAATTTAAAGGGCTTCAGCTGATCAGCGGGGACCACGTGGCCCGCCGACCAGCTGGAGGGCTCTTTAAGTCTAACAGGAGGGAGGGAGAGGGGTGGTCGTGGGCCACACACTCAGTTCGGGAAAAGACCCTTTAAAAAGTGTTTTGCAAATGCGGTGGGGGCCACAGTGCCCGGGGCTGTGGAAATCAGCGCCAGGGCCCCCACCCACTCACAAAAAGACCCTTTGCCAAAAAACTAGGGCGTCACCCCCCCAGGGCTTTTTTGTAGAAAAAGCCCAGCAGGAACTCATTAGCATAATAGGCCACACCCAATAGCAGAAACTCATTAGCATATTAGGCCACACCCATGACAGCACCACTCATTAGCCTATTAGGCTGCACCCACATGTTACCAGAAGTGTGGTCATCCAGCCACACCAACCTTTAGCTTCTTATTCTGTTTACCTTGTTTGCTGTCAAAACCCTGGGCTTTTTTTGTAGCAGGGACTCCTTTTTTGCATGTTAGGCCACACACCCCTAATGTAGCCAATCGTAATGAGTTTCTGTTGTTGGGTGTGGCCTATTATGCTAATGAGTTCCTGCTGGGCGTGGCCAACTCAGGAGCCAGCCGGAACTCCGTTCCTGTGCGTTCCTGTACAAAAATAGCCCCGCCCCCCACATCCCTGACATGAAACACGTGTGCCAGAATGTCCCAGAGCAGAGGCTGGATCCCCTTTGCCAACAGCCAGGCAGGACCTGGCAACCCTAACTATTCAAGAGGGCTTCTCTGCACTGGTTATAGAAGGGTTGCCAGCTTTGGAATGGGAAATACCTGGAGGATTGGGGGGGTGGAGCCTGGGGAGGGCGGGGTTTGGAGGAGGAACCTCATCGGGGTACAATGCCACAGAGCCCACCCTCCAAAGCAGCCATCTACAACAAAGGGAACTGACCTCCGCAGTCTGGGGGTCAACTGTAAGTGGGAAGTGTCCAGGTGTTTCCTGGAGGTTGGTGGCCGCTGTTCCCTCTAAGCTGAGATAGTGGAGTTAGTGTGAGCTAGCTCACAGTTTTTTAGCCTCTGCCTCACACATTTTTGTCTTAGGAAGGATGGCTCCAGAGCAAACTCATTTATGCAGCAGCCAAATCGCTTGCTCGAATGGTTCACAAAGTAGTATTTTTGCTCACAAGACTCCAAAGGGAGCATTGTTGGCGACCCTAGGTAATAGGGTTGTGTGGTACAGAATAGTTCTCAAACTTACATGGATGGTATGAGTAGGCACTGTGGTCTATGCTGCTTTGTCTAGCTTATTGCAAGTAGGACCCTCTTTTTAATTGTTAAATTTTATTAACAAAATAAACACAGTACAGATAGTAAAAGGGCACTGTGCAGTGAAAAGTAAAGTATGGTAAGAGGATCCTACTTGACAGAGCTTCAGTGCTTTTGTGGTTTGGTTGTCTTGTGCTGATCCATCAGAACTCATCCATCCACCCATCTGTATTTACTTGCAGTTATGCCCCACAACGTATAGTGATCTGATCGAATGCATAATATTCTCAGATATGATGTGCAGTGCCGCAAATAAAAACTTGTGATAGCCACTGAGCTCATTCGGGGAAGCGGGAGAGAAGCCCCTTTATGAACCCGCGGATCCACTTTTGCGCAGTTAACACCCATCTGGAGAAGCGGGCAGAGTACACAGGAAAACTTAACACTTCGTTGGTCTTAAAGGTGCCCCTGGACTCAACCTTTGTTCTCCGGCGCTTCTCTGTCGCTTCGGCCAACTTCCATTTTTGCAATCCCAAGCCACGAGCTGCGGGAAACACGGTCGTGTGGACAAGTCCCTAGCAGTGTTCCCTCTAAGCTGAGTTAGTGTGAGCCAGCTCACAGTTTTTTTTAGCCTCCGGCTCCCACATTTTTGTCTTCGCTCAGGAAGGACGGCTCGGGAGCAAACTGATTTATGCAGCGGCCAAGTCGCTCGCTCGCAGCTTTAATGCCAGCAGCTCACCAAGTAGAATTTTTGCTCACCGGACTCCACAGCTTAGAGGGAGCACTGGACTCCCTAGCCCCGCCAGGCTTGGCGCTTGGCCCGCGCGCTCAGCCTCTCCCGCCCGCTTGTCAACCCCGGCTGACTTTTCCTTCGCCTGCAACCAACCAGCGAGGCGCCTATCCGGGGAGGAGCCGGGCGGGCGGGCCGAGGTTGCTCCCACGGAGTCCGGCCGGAGCAGCATGGCAGCGTATGTGGCGCTGAGCACCAAGGCGAAAATGCCCATCTTCGGGCTGGGCACATGGCGGGTATGTACGTGGGTGGGTGGGAAGGGAAGGCAGCGACTGGCGAGCCGGCGGCGCCTACTCTGGGAGCGCGTTGCAACTCGGGAAGAGTCCCCCAAGCTCCCTTGCGGTCTGGGGCTCTTTAAGCTCGCCGGGACTTTTGCAAAGAAGCCTGGGCCAGTTTGCAGGTTTCCTACGGAGCCCTACGGCCACCCGCGCCCTTTGGGGGAATGCAGATACTTGTTGCGGGGTTCGGCGCGACCTTTTTGAGGCCCGAGGTGGCCTCTTGGCGTTGTGGCCCCTTCTATAACGCGTGTCTCGTGGCTTGGGTGGCTTTTAGGGTCAGTTGTGGAGCTCGCATCTGCACGCCCCTCTCATTGCGCCGTAAGTTTTCTTCCCCGGAAAACAAGTCCTGCCACTAAACGGGATTTTCTCTCCCCCCCCCCCCCCATTGCGCTTACCAATAATAACTTCTCAAGACAGACTTTCCTTCATAACCCACAACGGCCCACCGCAAGTAAAGCATGGACCTTTAGACCGCAAGATGTCCTATTTCAACAGGCCTGTCTTGGGCCATCATCTCTGCGACAGACTTGTTTATCAGAGTCAAAAATGCCAGGTTCCTCATTTTAGGCTGGTAATATATAAAAATATGCAAGATTAAACATAATAATTCCTTTGCAAAGCTTCTGACTATGTTATGTTTCAACTACTCAAATCATTCCACTGGATAGGTGCCTTTCCTGTCACCCAAATTGCTGAGTGTAAC
>NW_015173263.1:2595-2752 GCF_001447785.1 Gekko japonicus | reverse complement strand
GTCCGTCCTGAATCTGCTGCCCATCAGCTTCATTGGATTGCCCTCAAATTCTAGTATTTTGGGAAAGGGAGAAAAAGTTCTTTTTGGCAACTCTGTCTACTGTTAGGCCTCGACTCCCTCCTCTCTTGGAAGGACGAGCTTGGCACCTATAAACAGG
>NW_015173263.1:0-2295 GCF_001447785.1 Gekko japonicus | reverse complement strand
CTTAGCAGAGGCCCAGGTGGTGGAAACTGCAGAGCCGCTCGGGATGGGAGTAGGGGTGCCCCCTGACTAAAAAAACTTGAACCTTCCCTTTCTTAGCATCTCACAGGGTCATTTACTCAAGACACTTCCCTAGTCTGCAGATAGGATCAAAATAGTGGAATGTGCACCATCAAATATTGACCAGAGGCTTGTCTGAAAAACTGATCTTAGAGGTGCAGAGGTCTGGATACATCTGACGAAGAGAACTGTTTTTCTCGAAAGCTTATGCTACAATAAAGTTAGTCTTAAAGGTGCTACTGGACTTTTTACTATTCCTAACCAATTTATGGTGATCCCAGCGAGGGACTTTCAAGGCAAGTGAGAAGCAGAGGTGGTTTGCCGTTGTTTTCTTCTGCAGAGCCCTCCTTGGTGCTCTCTCATCCAAGTCCCAATCCTGCTAATTTCCTAGATCTGACGAGATCGGGCTATATACTATGCCACGTGCCCTCTCACTCACTGACTTTGCTTTGCAAAGTTTTAGAAGTTCCCTTTTCAGCTTTTAAAAAACATGTTGATTGATTTATTGTGTTTGGGAGTGCTTGAAAAGCCCTGACTGGATAGGGCAGGCCGGCGTGATCTCGCCAGATCTCGGAAGCAAGCCACGTCTTTTATTAGTCTCCTGCCACAAAAAACCCTGCAGGGACTTGACGGCATTTCCCACCACTGCCAGTGCTTGGAGAAGCTCAACAAACCCTTCATTAAAAATGTAAGAAAGGATTTGGGCCATTCCTTCTATTTTGTTTAAAATATTTATGCTCTGCCTTCCCACTTGCAAATTCGCTTTTGCACTCAACATTTAAAATGCCCTTTTTATGTCTCAGGCACCTCCCGGAAGAGTAGAAGAGGCCGTGAAATATGCCATAGACCTCGGGTACCGCCACATAGACTGTGCCCACTTTTATAAGAACGAGGAAGAGATTGGGAATGCCATCCAGCAGAAAATCAAGGAAGGAATTGTGAAGCGGGAAGACCTCTTCATCGTCAGCAAGGTAATGTTGTTGGAGAAGACGTTAGCTGTGGAACCCTGGAAAAGGCTGGCAGACAGACCAGGCTTGCTTTGCATGGCCTCCTTTGCATCCAAGACCTGTTTCGCGTCTCTGGCTTTCTGGACACGCACAGTCAGGGATCCTTTTGAGAGCCAGTTTGGTGTAGTGGTTAGGAGCTCAGACTTTAATCTGGGAGAACCCGGCTCGATTCCCCACTCTTCCACATGCAGCTGATGGTGTAACCTTGGGTCAGTCACAAGTTATCTCAGAGATGTTCTCTCATGAGCAGTTCTCGAAAGAGCTATCTCAGCCCCACCTACCTTACAGGGTGTCTGTTGTGGGGAGGGGGAAGGAAAAGGAGATTGTAAGATGCTCTGAGATTCGTTTGGGTTGTGAAGGGTGGGGTATAAATTTGATCTCCTTCTGTTCTTCTTGTTATGCTGTTTTTATGCCCTGACTTGTTTTAATGATATTGGCCTATTTTTTAAAAATTGATAATGCTTTGATGGTGTTGGCCTGGTTTTTTTTACTGCTTGTGTTTTAATGGCTTTGTCCTTAATGCTGGTGCTTTGATCATTTGTTTGTCTGTTTGTAAGCTGCCTTGAGCAGGTCTCTGGAAAGGCAGCATACAGGTTTTCTGAATAAATTCAACAAAATAAATAAATAGAAATGAGGGCTTGTAGCTAGTCTCTGTAGCCTGCTGCGTCTGCAACACACGGTGATCACAGCGGTAGCAGAGAGAGAAGTCCTGCAAGGAGAAAAATAGCATATCCGGAAAATGAATTTTGACTTGGCTTTGTCCCTGATATGGGAGTTTCATTTGTTTATTTACTTCATCTGTACCCCACTTTTCTCCCCAGTGGGGACCCACAGTGACTTACAGTATTCTCCGTTTTATTCTCCCAACAGTCCTGCGAGGTAGGCTAGGCTGAGATGGTATGACAGGCCCAGGGTCACCCAGTAAGTGTCCATGACAGAGTGAGGACTTCAACCTGAGTCTCTGAGATCCTAGAACGAATGACACTCGACACCAGCGGTCCCCAGCCTTTTTGAACCTGCAGGCACCTTTGAAATTCTGAAATAGAATGTAGGGGGTACCACAAAATGGCTGCCACAGGAGGCAAAGCCAGACAGAAAATGGCTGCCACTGCTTACCTCCAGTCACACAGTGAAGATCCTTCTGCTGTGTTGACAGCTGCTGTCAAAGCAGTCTCCATTGGCCAGTCAGAGGCCTTGCTGGGCAGTCCCAAACACCCTGCACGAAGGGTCG
>NW_015173262.1:100682-102246 GCF_001447785.1 Gekko japonicus | reverse complement strand
AATGATTTCTTATGTTATGCTTTAACTTCAACTGTGGAATGTTTTAACTTTTACCGATGTTATCCACTCTGAACCCACTTGCAGGGAGGGTGGAATATAAGCATTCTCCCTAAGGTCTAGGCTCCTATATCCAGATAGTTATGTAAAAAACAGGGGGTTATGCAATTCCTCCGTGTGTAGACTGGCACTTACTCGCCAGCTCTCAGGTTAGGAAAACAAGAGGTGCAGATGACATGGCTGCAACAGGAAGAATATCTTTTGCAATTCAGTCAGCTAAGAATTCAAACAGATACAGAACTCCCAGGGAGCCAATGCATTGTCACTCAAAGCAATCCACAGTTGAAGACCTAAAAGGAAACAAACCAAGGCCCCCTAATCTTATTCCCTGCACCTAGCCACCCCTGCCCCAGCCTCACCGATGCTGAAGAGAAAGCCAAGAACAAGAAGTTAAGAGGGCAAGATTTGGATTCAGAGAAATAATGCTCCACATAATACTCCTGAGGACATGCTTAAAAAGACGAAGAAGTCCATTAAGCGATTTCATCCTGTCCTCTTTCAGTGAAGTCTTTTCTTGCTGTTCTTCCTTCGTAACTGTTCACCAACTTTCCCAATCACTGTTGGCAAACCTTATTTTGCTTACTGCAGCCAGGCTGGAGAGGAGCACAATTTTTTTCTCTCTCTAGCTGTTCAGACCTTGCAGATTTTTGCCTTCTTTATCCGAATTGCCAATAAATGTACTGTGGAAACAGCAAAAGGCTGTTTTGCTTTTTTTTTTTTAAATCCATCAAAGCAGATAAGGACAATCTGCATAGAAAAGATTGGGAAATAATGAGGTGGTTACCCTACTAATGCTCCCCCCTAACCAAACCAGGCAGAGTGCATGGGTCTTGCCAAGTTTTAAGAGCCACTCTCCCTTGCTAAGTCTTTATGAGAGAAAGTCAGGTGCTAATTAAAGAGCCCAGGCAACCCAATTACAGAATGAGGAAGTGATTAAGAAACCGATTTCCCGTGGAGTGGGCAAGTCAAGAGGAGTGTACTTTGAGTGAGGCTGTAAGCTGGACTTAGAACGTGTTGGGTGAGAAGCTGGGGGGCAGCAGCTACTAAGAAGTCAAGGGCTGCTGCTGACGACCGCCCTTCTAAAACCCCAAAGACGTCTTAGGGTACATCAAGCCCTCTGACCAATCCTGCTCTGCCCATTCTGACTGCTCTGCAATGCAGCCTTGTCACCTGCCGTCTATCTTAATCAGGGATGCCAGGGACCTCATCCCAGACCTCTTCTTCGTGCAGTGGATACCCATGACCCAATTATCTGTCCTCCCGCCACAGCCGGCCATGAGACGGCCAACTATGATCACTGTTCTGGGATCATAGTAAAGTGCAGTAAAGTGAAAAGGGCAGTAAAGTGTACTTTTTGAAGTTCACTATTATATATATACAAGTGGAGACCCGCAAGAAACTTGCGGGATGGTTATCCTATTCCTCACGCCTTTGCTTCCTCCTGTCTCCCCCTACCTCACTCACACTCTTTTCTCCCTTCTGCCCCCCCTTCTTTCTCTCTCTCCTC
>NW_015173262.1:100243-100620 GCF_001447785.1 Gekko japonicus | reverse complement strand
CCACCCCTCAAATGTCCAGGAATTTGCCAACCTGGAGTTGGCAACACAATTTCCTTCCCACCCAACAGCCAACCTACCTTTATCTGCCTCTCTGTCTTCAACTTTCCATCTCCACACTCCTCCCCCACAGCCTCTACCTAGGAAAGTTACAGTCTTTCTCCACAGTGGGGACCAAAGCAGCTTACATTATTCTCTCCTCCTTTTTATCTGCACAACAACCCTGTGAGGTTGGCTAGGCTGAAAGTATGTGACTGGTCCAAAATAACCCAGTCAGCTTCCACCGCAAGATGGGGATCTGAACCTGGGTCTCGCAGACCCTAATCTGAAGCTCTAACTGATGCACCGCACCGGCTTTCATAGGGTGGCTGCTGATGAAC
>NW_015173262.1:90973-99243 GCF_001447785.1 Gekko japonicus | reverse complement strand
CTTTTTCTTTCTCAACTGATTTTTGGAGGGGGCTGCAGTTCCAAGATTCAAATCTGAGTCCTCATCAGAAGACGCCACTTCTTTGTCTTCATCGCTCTCCTTGGCGCTATTATCTTCCTTCTTGTCTTCTTCACCTGCTGGACGATTATAACGCTGCAAAAACTCCATTGCCTTTTCTGTAGTGTCGATTTTTTTCTTTCTTATCTTTAAATTTGAAGATTATGCATATTTCTAACAATTTGGAAGAAACGCCATTTGAATCTTCTGCCTTGTTGGGCACCAAAGTCTCTTGCACATTTGCTGAGAACCTCCCTCTCAAAAGTTCCAAGTGTGGGGTTTTTTTTGGGGGGGGGCGGGGGGTTGCTTCTGTAAGGTTCAGGGAAAGTTATATGTAATTCAAAAGGGTTTGGAAGAAGAAGGGAAGCAGAGATGGGATCTATACCCTTCACTACCCACGGGAGTCTCAGAGCGGCTTACAAACTCCTTTCCCTTCCCCTCCCCACAGCAGACACCCTGTGAGGTAGGTAAGTGGGGCAGAGAGAGCTCCTTTGAGGACTGCTCGTGAGAGAACAGCTCTGAAAGAACTTGTGTCTTACCAGGGACACACCAGCAGCTGCATGTGGAGGAGTGGGGAATCAAACCTGGTTCTCCCAGATTAGAGTCCACACTCCTAACCACTACACTAAACTGGCTCTGATGGTCATCTTCTGGACGGCCTGGAGGGGGACAGAGCACTATACTCTCCACCCTGTGGCCTAAGGGCCCATCATGCTGTGGGAAAACGAGTGGATCAGACTCTATGGGGAAAGCTGAAACCACCGAGCAATGAGGGTCTGACATGTATTCATGCATAGCATTGCATACAGCCATATGCATTTACACATTATATGCATGCATTACATGCATTTACATTACAGCATGAAATTCAAAGGAGAGATGTAACATTAAATGGCAGAATATCTCCATTGCTTCGCAACTTGGAAAAGGCTTTCTTTTCATTACAAGGGGAAAAAAAACAGGGAAAACTTTTTTACTATACTTTGATTGGCACTATACTTTGGTTTGAGGAGAGGCTATGACTCAGTGGTAGAGCATCTGCTTAGCATGCAGAAGATCCCAGGTTCAATCCCTGGCAGCATCTCCCGGTTAAAAGGATCAGGTACATTGGGGTGATATAAAAGACCTCTGCCTGAGACCCTGGAGAGGTGCTGCCTGTCTGAGCAGACAGTACTGACTTCAGAGGACCAGAGATCTGACTCAGTATACAGCAGCTTCACGTCTTCACACTACAGCTGCCGTGGACAAGACAGCATTACTCCAGGGGCCGGTCTTGGATCCTGAGTAGCCATTCACCAGCTCTGTTTTGGATGATCCTGAATATTGGCCTATGGCAACAATCTTACTGAGTATCCTGAGATTATTGGCAATATGGATGACATAGGTCAGGGACCAGTATAAACTTCTTAAATCTCCTTCTGCCAAGTGAGTCAATAACGCTTTGTGAAAATCCAAAATAACCACACTTTTCGTGGTTGTGCTACAGAATCATAACTCCAGGCACAGTCCGTACAGTCATCCCTAAGGACAGAGCCGAGCACACAAATGCACCCCTAATGCGTGACTCATTTCCCCCTTT
The DNA here is from genome assembly GCF_001447785.1 of Gekko japonicus. Lineage (NCBI taxonomy): Eukaryota > Metazoa > Chordata > Lepidosauria > Squamata > Gekkonidae > Gekko > Gekko japonicus. The sequence goes on along the minus strand of NW_015173262.1, from coordinate 97,607 downwards.
TGTAGGGTGAAATCAGTGTTCTGAACAGGCTTTTCTCTTCCAAAGAGAGCACATGGTTTGAGAATGCCATAGCTTGTCTGAGAACCACTCCCCCTGAAGCCCCAATGAACAAACACCCAAAACCGCTGAATGAAACAAACTGATGTCAGATTCCAATCCTGACACAGAAACAGCCAACTTCATTTGGCTGGGGAGGGGGAGAATTCATGCTTTCAGACTCTACCTTAACTTGAAAAAAGGACAATAGAATGCAATCTAGGGTATAAGAAGATAAGCAACCAACAGGACAACAACTTTCTCTTTCGTTCAGTAGTCTTTTAAAAGGGTACCACCAGTCCATCCATCTCTCAATAATTCCAGCTGTATTCGCTAATGCTCATTTTTACAGGATCCACCTTAAATAACTAAGTAACCTCCCGGACACAAGGAGGCTACCTTAAAAAAAACTTTCAGAACACAACAAGCCCCAGTGGGACACAGCATCATCCTGTCCAAAGTTCTTCTTAAAAATCCCCCCACTCCCCCCACCCAGCCTCAAATCACTCCCAGAAAAGGGCACGGCAAAGCACCTGTCAAAGAAAGCAGGGGGGAGTAAACCTCCCCACCCGCCCAGCACGGAAGGAATAGAAGACCGCTCTACATGATCAGACCCAAGGAAGGGTTGCAAAGAAGCGGTGACCATTTCCCCATTTCTGAGCAGGGCGCTCAGTGCCACCTGCTTTCATTTGAGGTTTGCATGCAGCAATTACACAGATTTCCCAAGCGCTTGAACTGCCAGAAAGAAACAATCACACCAAGCTATGGTGTGAGTAATTCAGCATAGACTAAAAATGTGTTTGGGGGGGGAACAGAATATAAGCAAATTCCTGCCAAAGGGATATTTTCCTTCCTTTCAGTAACTATTTTTTTCAAAAGGAAGCTTAGGGAACCTTGAAGCCGTCTCTTCCTTTCCAACAGGTAGCAGCATGACACTGAAATCAGCCCCATCTAAGGTTCCTTCTCTCCCAGGCAGAGAAGCAAAATGCCAAAAGCAGAGAAAGAGACAGAAAGAAAGAAGAATTAAAATGCATTACCTACTTTTAGAAACCTAGACGTCTACCGCCAGACGCCACGCAGCGAAAGGGGGGGGGGGGGGGGGGAGCTAAAATAAGCACTTACCTTGAATAACATGCCTGTCTTCCTAGAACTGGGCTGCAATGTTATTCCAGAGATATTATTTGTAATAGAAAGAGAAAAGAAGACCAAAAGAGGGAGGAGAAAAGAGGTGGGGACAATAAAGAGAAGAGGGGTTGGGGAAGGAGGGGAGGGGAAGGAGGTAGAAAGGGGCAAAAGAAGAAAAAAATTTAAAAGAAAAGAAAATAGAGACAGCAAAAATCTGTCTTCTGCCCACACAGTAGAAAAGAAATTTCTGACAAGCAAAAGAGAGAGAGAGAGAGAAACTCTCTCACATACCAGAAGGGGCAGAGAGGGAAACAACGCAGCAGAACACGGGGAAGCAAAGACAATTGGAGCAGTGAGAGGAATTGTCCAGGGACAAGTCACAGAAGGGGGGGGCGCCCCTCAATGGGCAAAATATGACATTTTACATCACCAGAGCAGTCAGGGGGCCCATCCCCGGGAATTGAGGCCAGCTGGCTTGTTAGAAGCTTGGCGACCTGCAACTCACTCCACAAGGCGGAGTGGGGAAGAGCAGCCTCCCAGTGGGCCAATTCACGCCAGACCGCGTTTACACCTCGGCTCCGTGGTTGGAAGTTGCCAAAAAAGACTTCAGCTTCGAGATGAACAAAGCTCTATCTGTCTGTTCTGGGAAGCTCACCGCGATGAATAGGCACACACGCATATCAGCATAGCTACCTGCACAGAAGCTGGTATTCCTATTGCAATATGAAAAGCAAAGGCCTTTTTTAAAAAAAACTCACATTTCCGTCTTTAAACCTTCAGATCAATCACAGGCGTATGGCTTTGCCTGTCACCGAGGAAACACACCTGTAGCTTCCCCCAAACGTACAGAGTAATCATCTAAAGTAACAATTAGATCCCACCAGGGAACCATTCCTTTTCAGCTGCCCCTCTGTCTAGGAGACAGTGATCAAATCGGCAGCTCCACAATGATATTTTATGTTTAACATTCCTGAAGATACTATATAACATTCCTAAAGGCAATATATAACAATACTTTATTTATCTGAAAGGACAATGTAAGGTGCCCCTCCAATCAAGCATGTTATCAAGAAAAAGAGGAGACTATCTTAAATTTGCGTAGCAGCCAGGGGTCATTTCCTGCAGGAGCACACAGGAGCTCCGGCAGTAAAGAGCCCAGGGGGCGGGCACATGCAACAAGCCCTGCCCCCTGCTCCCAGCAGCCCTCAGTCAGAGCAAGAAGCAGCCAGGTAAGTTGCAGAGCCCCCCAGCCCCCTGGTCCAAAACAGTCCAGTGGCACTGCTTTGGCAAACGCCTGGAGATTTTGAGATCTGGGGAGGGTGAAGGATGAGATTCTCTAGGAATTTGCTTCTACATGGAGGGAAACAGACAGAGCAATCCTAGGATGAGATTCTCTAGGAATTTTCCCTAAACCCTATGGATGACCTCTTCCTGGCCACTTTTTCTTCTGCTCTTCAGTTTCTCAGTAGTTTATCCATCACGGGCAGTCAAATGGTAAGCCTAGCAGGACATCATTCCCTCCCAAAGCAAAATTTCATCTGCTTTTGCTCCCACATGACTCTCTAGGAATTTTCCTAGACTCCATGATAAAAAGCATAGAGACAAGGGGAAACTCCTAGATTGTCACGATGGAGACAATTTTACAATCACTTTTTCTTCTGCTCTTCAGTTTCTTGGGGGTAGGGTGATTACCCATCATGGGTGGGCAAATGGCAAGACTAGCATAATGTCATTCCCTCCTGCAGCAAAGTTTCACCTGCTTGTGAGGAAGGATTTGGAATTGGGTCTTTTCCACACTGACACCTGCCTTTGGGAACTTCTCACCTACAAAGAATCATTAATGCTGTAACCTCCAGTATTTCATAGTTATAAAATATGCACATTGGTGTGTTCTCACATCCAGGATCACTGCATATTTTGTTACAGTCCCAAAGCACCAGAATCTGTAGTGAGCCTCAGCCTGAGAAAGCTCTACTGAGACAAACCAGCCTCAACTTCAGACAAACTGTACTGAGACAAGTGCAACTGAGGATTACTTAGGAGAAAGGGATTCCTCAGGTGAAGAGGAGCCTCCTGTAGCCAGTCCTGAACCTAGTGGAATCAGAGAGCTACCAACTGCTCAAGGCTGACAGCCAAGAGCTGTTCCAGAGCCACCACCCAGCCCTGATACAGCAGGTGAGACTCAGCTGATTAAGCCCAGTCTACCGAGCTCACTCCCACCCTTGGAGTGCAGGAGACAGAAGCTTAGAAGGGAGCCACAAGCAAGGAGGCAGAGTGCACGTCTCCTAGCCTGTCACCAGCTGCTTGCTCATGACAGCCTGGAGTAGTTGCAGGAGTACTCCCAAGAAGCTGGCTGCTAACAAGGGCTTGTTAGGAAGTGCCTATAAAACCCAGGGCTGGGAGCCTGCATATTATGGGAGCAACAAGTTAACAACATCTTGATTCAGTGATCACAGCTCTGAACTCTCCTCCTGTGACCCTTGGACCAACTCTTGACATTGACTCTGGAATCTTCCTCCCTGAATGAGCTTGAACGGTTGGACCTTGCCCCTGTATAATGTTTTGAGCTGGACTCTGCTTGCTCAGTAACTGACCTTTGAACTGAACTTTGACTCTGGAATTTGGCTTAGACTGACCCTAGGCTCTGGCACTGGCTACATCTAGGCATCTGCTATGTGGGGTGGGTCACACTCTCTTTTCTTTGTTCAAGTTCAGGACCAGCATACTAGCCTGATACAGTATCTAGAGTGCCAGACTAGACTCTGGGAGGCCCAGGTTCAAATCCCCACTCTGCTATGGAGGTTCACCGGGTGGCTCTTAGGCCAGTCATGTGCTCTTACTCTCACCTCCTTCACAGGGTTGTTGTGAGGATAAAAAGCTGATTTGGGTCCCCATTGGGGAGGAAGGCAGGGTGTAAATGAATTAAATCAATAAGTACTTGAAAAGAAGCTCGATTTATTCCTGGGGGAACACAGCATCTCACACACACTTGGTGTGTGTAATACTGCCTTGGTGTTAATTTGCACACATACATGCTCAGCTGTGCCCCCATCTGGCAGCCATTTTGTGGTTGGCTGTTCTCTGGCAGCTATTCTGTGGGGGCACCCACTCCCCGCTCTCAGGTCCCCAACTATGAGCTGGGAAATCCCTGGAGATTTGTGGCTAAAGCCTCTGGAAGGGGTAAGAGGAAGAAACTGGATTTATAGCCCACCCTTCACTTGGAGTCTCAGAGCGACTTACAATCTCCTTCCTTTCCTCTCCCCACAACAGCTAGGTGGGGCCGAGAGAGCTCTTTTGAAAACTGCTCTTGAGACAACAGCTCTGAGAGAACTGGTGACTGACCCAAGGTCACCCAGCAGCTGCACGTGGAGGAGTGGGGAATCAAACCCAGTTCTCCCAGAGTGGAGTCTGTGCTCTTAACCACTACACCAAACTGGGAGGGGGTTGAGGAGGGGAAGGACTTCAGTAGGGTATAGTGCCATAGAGTCTACCCTCCAAAGCAGTCTTTTTCTCCAGGGGAACCTCTCTCTGTAGCTTAGAGATCGGCTGTAATTCTGGGACATCTCCAGGTCCCACCTGCAGGTTAGCAACCCAACCCTGTTCTCAGAATCTCAGTGCCGGCAGGCTCAACAAGGCTGGGAATCCCTGCTCTAGACGCTGAGGCTCTTTCTCCTGGCCTTGTGAGCTGCTCTCCTCCTAAGATTCTGAAAGAACTCAAATGTGGATCTCCTTACAAAAATATGTAATCTTTCCTTAAAATCTGCCTCCATTCCTGAGGACTGGAAGGTAGCTAATGTCACTCCCATCTTTAAAAACGGTTCCAGAAGAGATCCGGGTCAGTCTGACGTCGATACTGGGTAAATTGGTGGAAACCATTATTAAGGAAAGAATTAGTAGGCACCTAGATGAACAAAACCTATTGAGGCAGACTCAGCACGGGTTCTGTAAGGGAAGATCTTGTCTCACTAACCTGTTAGTGTTCTTTGAGGGGGTGAACAAACATGTGGACAAGGGGGATCCAATAGATATTGTTTACCTTGACTTCCAGAAAGCTTTTGATAAAGTTCCTCATCAAAGGCTCCTAAGTAAGCTCAAAAATCATGGGATAAAAGGACAAGTCCTTTTATGGATCAAAAACTGGCTAATTAATAGAAAACAGAGAGTGAGTATAAATGGGCAATTTTCCCAGTGGAGGGTGGTAAGCAGTGGGGTACCACAGGGATCAGTACTTGGTCCACTGCTTTTTAACTTGTTCATTAATGATTTGGAGATGGGAGTAAGCAGTGAAGTGGCTAAATTTGCAGATGATACAAAGTTGTTCAGGTTTGTGAGGCACTCCAAAGGGATCTGTCAAAGATGGGCGAGTGGGCGTCAACATGGCAAATGGAGTTCAATGTGGCCAAGTGCAAGGTGATGCACATTGGAGCCAAAAATCCTAAATATAAATACACATTGATGGGGTCTGAACTGGCAGAGACAGATCAAGAGAGAGATCTTGGAGTTGTAGTAGATAACTCACTGAAAATGTCGAGACAGTGTGTGACTGCAATAAAGAAGGCCAATGCTATGCTGGGGATTATTAGGAAGGGTATTGAAAACAGATCAGCCAATATAATAATGCCCCTATATAAATCAATGGTGAGACCTCATTTGGAATACTGTGTGCAGTTCTGGGCACCACACCTTAAAAAGGATATTATAGCTTTGGAAAAAGTGCAGAAAAGGGCAACTCGAATGATAAAAGGGTTGGAACACTTTCCCTATGAGGAAAGGTTAAAGCGCTTAGGGCTCTTTAGCTTGGAGAAAAGACGACTGAGGGGTGACATGATCGAGGTTTATAAGATTATGCATGGGAAAGAGCAGGTAGAGAAAGAGGTACTTTTCTCCCTTTCTCACAATACAAGAACCCGTGGGCACTCCATGAAATTGCTGAGCGGTCGGGTTAGAACGGATAAAAGGAAGTACTTCTTCACCCAAAGAGTGATTAACACATGGAATTCACTGCCACAGGAAGTGGTGGGTGCTACAAGCATGGACGGCTTCAAAAGGGAATTAGATAAGCATATGGAGCAGAGGTCCATCAGTGGCTATTAGCCACAAGGTATAGCTAGGGGCTCTGGGGCAAGTGATGCTCTGTCTTCTTGGTGCTTGGGGGGGGGGTCAACAGTGGGAGGGCTTCTAATGTCCTGGCCCCACTGCTGGACCTCCTGATGGCACTGGTATTTCTGGCCACTGTGTGACACAGAGTGTTGGACTGGATGGGCCTTTGGCCTGATCCAACATTGGCGTCTCTTATGTTCTCTTAATTAATAACAGTACTATGTAAGACATTTTGTAACATGATCATTAGCAGAGATGAGAAATCCTGCCCTATGGTCTCATTAGCATTTTTGGCCATAATTTCCACCTCTGAGATGCTTGCCACAACCAATGCTCCCTCTAGGCTGTGGAGTCATGTGAGCAAAAATTCTAC
>NW_015173262.1:46029-89188 GCF_001447785.1 Gekko japonicus | reverse complement strand
CTGGGGATCTGAATCCTCAAGGGATGCCAGCCTCCAGTTGGGACCTGGGGAAACCCCCAGAATTATGGCTCATCAGGCTACAGAGATCAGCTCCCCTGGAGAAAATGGGTACCTTGGAGGGTGGAATCTCTGGCATTGTGCACCCCATTGAGGTCCCTGTCCTCCTTAGGCCCCATCCCCAAACCTCCAGAAGTTTCCTGATCTGGATCTGGCAAACATATCCCCCCATCTCCTGCCGGTGGCCGGGGGGACCTGGCAACCAGAAGGAGGAGGAGGAGTAGAAGACTGGATTTATACCCCGGCTCTTCACTTGGATTCTCAGAGCAGCTCACAAACCCCTCCCCACAACAGACACCCTGTGAGGTAGGCAGGGCTGAGAGAGATCTCTCGAGGACTGTGAGGAAGTACTTCTTCACCCAAAGAGGGATTAACACTTGGAATTCACTGCCACAGGAAGTGGTGGCGGCTACAAGCATGGACGGCTTCAAAAGGGAATTAGATAAGCATATGGAGCAGAGGTCCATCAGTGGATATTAGCCACAAGGTATAGATAGGGACTCTGGGGCAAGTGATGCTCTGCCGGGGGGACCTGGCAACCAGAAGGAGGAGGAGGAGTAGAAGACTGGATTTATACCCCGGCTCTTCACTTGGATTCTCAGAGCAGCTCACAAACCCCTCCCCACAACAGACACCCTGTGAGGTAGGCGGGGCTGGGAGAGATCTCTCGAGGACTGCCCTTGAGAGAACACCTCTGACAGAACTATGGCTTGCCCAAGGTCATCCAGCAGCTGCCTGTGGAGGCGTGGGGAATCAAACCCGGTTCTCCCAGATTAGAGTCCGCGCACTTAACCACTGCACCAAACTGGCTCTACAATGCTGTACCCACTACACTACATGGACCCTCTGCCTAGTTCCTTGGAGGAAACTGCGTCATTAGAGGACAAGGCCAGTTGAGCATCTGCTGTCTTGTTTTCCCAGCTATCCAGCTGGAAACCTGGGACTGCTCCTATAACTGTGTACATAACAGTGACTCAGTATCCCATGCTGTGAGGCAGGTCAGCAGCCTCTGTAGCTCAGCTGTCATTTACTCTGTCTGGCACTCGAAAAGAAGAGGACAGAATATATAAAGCTAACAGCAGAAAAGATGGGGGGGGGGAATCTCCCCTGTGGAGGGTCTCTGCTTTTTGCATCTTTAGAAGGCTAAGAGAACCCCCTGCCATGTGTTCCCTCCTGTGTCAGAAAGCATCCATATTTGCTAAGGTGGCTGGAATGAAAAACAACAGATGTAGGGTCTGTCCATTCCAGGTCTGAGTTCTGTGTGAAAGACCCAATGCGTGGGCTCCGTTGCAAGGGGGGGAGAGGGCTATAAATCCAATAGATAATAATGACAACAGCCACAGCCACAAGTCAGACTGCCAACTCCTGGTTGGGAAGTTCCTGGAGACTGGGGGTGGAACCTGGGGGGGCGGGTTTAGGGAAGGAAGGGACCTCAGTCGAGAGCCAGTTTGATGTAGCGATTAAGAGCGCAGACTCTCATCTGGGAGAATCGGGTTTGAGTCCCCACTCCTCCAGATGCAGCTGCTGGTGTGGCCTTGGGTCAGTCACAAGTTATCTCAGAGCTGCCCTCTCAAAAGCAGTCCTCGAAAGAGCTCTCTCAGCCCCCACCTACCTCATAGGGCGTCTGCTGTGGGTAGGGGAAGGGAAAGGAGATTGTAAGCCGCTCTGAGACTCCTCTGGGTAGTGAAGGGTGGTGTATAAATCCTATCTCATCTTCTTCTTCAGTAGGGTATAATACCATACAGTCCACCTTCCAAAACAGCCGTTTTCTCCAGAAGTGGAATAAACATTTTAAATAAATAAATAGTTATAATTCTAGAGGATCTCCTGCCCCCGCCTGGTGGTTGGCAACCCTAATCAGAAGTTTTAAAATCAACAGAAAGTGCTCCCTCGAGCACACCCCTTCGCTGTCAAGCCTGGGCTGCAATTGCGCAGAGAGAGTTGTCCTTGATGGTGGCTATCGAATAGGTAAATTCTCTCGGGGCCCCGCTGAAGCATCCGCCTGTGCATCTTCCAGAAGCAGGGTGTGGAGATGAAGGCCCTGACTGCATGCTGCATATGTATATGTGCAGCCTTCCCCAGCGGGGCGTGACACCCCCCCCCCCAATATCATTCCAGGGCAGGAAACTGGCATGGGAGGTGGAAGGCTTAAACCCCTTCTCATTTTGCACACTTCTTCCAATACGGATTGGGCCTCTCTGCCCTGAGGAAATTAGATCCCCTTCTCCTGGTGTCTGAACGTCAAGTGACAAACTCAGGCTGGGGAAATCCATTCCTGACCCTCCACGTTGGAAATTGCAACACCTACTTTGGGCCAAATTCAAACAATCTTGTGGAGGCCACAGAGAGGACAGAATGATGAACACAGCCAAATCAATACCTCCATACAATGTGAACGTGAAAACATCTCTCACATAAAAGGATGCTCACCAAGGAGCCAGATATGGATGGCAGTTCCCTGCCTTGTATAAACTTGAAGGAAAACTTGGGTTTGCCACCATCAGTGTGTGAAACACTCCAAATGCTATACTGATGCACAAATGTTGACTCCAAGGGTGTTCAACATCAAGTCATGATTTGGGCATGTGAATGCACCACAGGTCTACCTTCACCTCCTTGTCACTCAGGGTCACTTCCAATGCGATACTATTAATCAGTCACAGTCCATGTGTTCTTCAAGTCTGGTGTATTGGTTAAGAGCAACAGGACTCTAATCTGGAGAACTGAGTTTGATTCCCCCACTCCTTCACATGCAGCCAGCTGGGTGACCTTAGGTCAGTCACAAGTTCTCCCAGAGCTTTCTCAGCCCCACCTACCCATACAGAGTGTCTGTTATGGGGAGAGGAAGGGAAGGTGATTGTAAGCCGCTCCTTTGGGTAGTGAAGGGCAGGGTATAAAGCCAGCTCTTCTTCTTCTGCAAGAAGCACCAAGGAGCCAAGAAGTGACGTGTACGCACATATGTGCGAGCTCAGCAAACTGGAATTAAAATGTTCCAAACAGTTTCACGTAGGCCTTGCAAGAAACCCTGGGAAGTGCACATGGGAAGAGGCAGCCAAAAACTCCTTGTTCACAAGTTCCCTAGATACTTCGCACACGTCTATGATCTCGCAAGCTGAGAAGACATCGTGACTATTGTTTTCAAAGACTGGTTGTATACCTAAGATAAGCCTAATGCTGTTCATGAAGCTTCCTTAAGAATCCCAGCCTAGCCGTGCCAGCCTCCAGGTGGGGCCTGGGGATCCCCTGGAATCACAGCTCATCTCCAGACGACAGAGGTCAGTTCCCCTGGAGGAACTGGATGCTTTGGAGGGTGGACTCTGTGGCATTATAGTGCCCCACCATGGTCCCTGTCCTTCCCAGGCTCCACGCACCCAAATCTCCAGGAGTTTCCCAACCCACAACTGGCAATCCTAACCCTCATCCCTTGGGGGGCGGCCGTGGAGGACCGGATAACCCTACCCCAAACTCATCCTAATTGACCTGTTGTGCTGAGACAAATGACGTCGGCTTCCACTTCAAGAAACTGACAGGCTAATGGGTTCCATTCACCGCTCTGCCACTTCCCTCTGCAACGAGAGCCAGTTTGGTATAGTGGTTGAGTGCTTCTGCAATGAGAAAGTGAGATCTTTCCTGTACTGAATCCACCTGGGTCAGTGTGATCCGTCCAGAATAAGCAGGGAACCTCCAAGGTCTCAGGCGAAGGAAGCCCCTTTCCCAACACCTATGGAGCCCCCTTCCCAACACCTATTCCCTGAAGCCTTCTTAACCTGAGATGACACGAATTAGAAACAGGGGCCTTCTGTATGCAAAGACGGTGCCGACACAGGACTGAAAGAAGATTCTTGGGGTTTGGGGATGGGCAGATTCTTGGCCTGTGTTAAAAGAGCAAGATTAGAGTCTAGAAGCACCCTAAAGACCAACAAGGTTTTCAGGGTAGAAGCTTTCAAGAGCCAAGGCGTCCTCATCAGCCCCAATCCGGTTAGTCTCTACGGTACTACTGGACTCAAACCCAGATCTTGCGGGTTTCAGTTTTTCTTTAAAAACAAAACTACTTCCCAGATTATTATGGTTATAAAGTTAGCAGTAGACAAGGGGTGGTGACGGATCTTTAAAGCTACAATAAGTTCCTCCCCAGCCTAAGGAGTCTTGTTATTATAGAATCATAGAGTTGGAAGGGGCCATACAGACCCATCTAGTCCAACCCCCTGCCCAATGCAGGACCAGCCTAAAGCATCTCTGACAAATATTCGCCCAGCCTCTTCTTGAAAGCTGTCAGTGAAGGGGAGTTCGCCACCTACACAGGCAGCTGATTCCGCCTTTGAACCACTCTGACCATGAAAACGCTTTCCCCCAATATCCAGCGGATACCTTTCTGCATGTAATTTAAACCTGTTGCTTCAGGTCCTATCCTCTGCTGCCAACTGGAACAGCTCCTTGCCCTCCTCCAAATATTTAAAGAGAGCAATCATGTCCCCCCCCAATCTCCTCTTCTCCAAACTAAACATTCCCAGGGCCCTTAGCTTTTCCTCGTAGGGCTCAGTCTCCAGACGTCTGATCATCCTTGTCGCTTCCTCTGCACCCTCTCAATTTTGCCCACATCCTTTTTGAAGTGAGGCCTCCAGAACTGCACACAGGACTCTCAAGGTACTTGAGACCTGAGCAAGGCAGTATGCAGAGGGGCTACGACCTCCTGCGATTTCGATGCTATGGCCCTTTTAATACAACCCAAGACTGAATTTGCCTTTTTTTGCCACCGCATCACACTGACTGCTCATATTTAGTTTACAGTCCACCCTTACCCCAAGATCTCTTTCACATACACTACTCCCCAGAAACGTATCCCCCATCCAGTATTGGTGCTTTCTTGCCACCCCAAAACAGGATTATTATATAGGAGAGATTACATTTTGCCCCAGATGCTCTGCATTTAATGACCCTACTATATTTCTTTTCTTTCTTTGGCCATCAAGTCACAGCTGAATTATGGTGACCCCATAAGGTTTTCAAGGCAAGAGATGTTCAGAGGTGGTTTGCCATTGGTTGCCTCTGCATAGTGACCCTGGACATCCTTTGTGGTCTCCCATCCAAATACTAACCAGGGCTGACCTTGCTTAGCTTCCAGGATCTGATGACAAAGGTCCAGCCTGGGTTATCCAGGAGGATTCATATTTCTTCCTACCTCTACATCAAATGACAGCAGAGTGAGGATCCATTCACTGCCTCTGAGGAAGTGAGTTCCAGTCCAGAAAAGGTTATGCTGAGATAAGATCTTGTTCCTTTTTAATGTGCCATCGAAGTTCTGTTTCTCTCTGCACAAAAAAACAGCTCCTCTCCTCTTTTCCTGTTTCTCTGCAATGCTGTCAACATTAGAAGCACAACTTTCATATCTTGCCCCTGCCCTCCAAGAGAGGTGCAGGATCCCAACTAAGAGACAACGTTCACATCTTTAAAGCAGGGGAGATGCGAAGTGTTCCAGCATGACACAAGTTGGAAAAAATCAAGAACTGCGCTTTCGTTTTCAACAGAGCAACAGACCATCCGTAGCTGCCCAGAGACATAAATATATGGATATTTAAATCTGAGAAAGGAAAAGCAAATTTATTCTTTATTTATTTATAATTTATTGAGGAGGAGGAGAAGTTGGATTTATACCCCACCCTTTGCTCGGAGTCTCAGATCAGCTTACAATCTCCTTCCCTTCCTCTCCCCACAACCCTGTGAGGTAGGTGGGGCTGAGAGAGCTCTGAAAGAACTGCTTGAGAGAACAGCTCTGAGAGAATTGTGACTGGCCCAAGGTCACCCAGCTGGCTGCATGTGGAGGAGTGGGGAATCAAACCCGGTTCTCCAGATTAGAGTCCACCACTCTTAACCACTGCACCAAAATTTGATAAACTCAGAATATTGTACGGCTTGCTTGAAATATATGGGGTGGGGCCCCTCACAGAGCCATGCCATGAGTGAATAGCTGCTAGAGCAGGATACAAACCACACATAGCATGAATGGCAGATCACAATTCAGCTTCGGCAGAACTAAAGTGGAGAAAATGGGGAGAGGGAATCAAAAATCATTATTTTGCCATGAGTCAATTCCATTTGATTCACGGGACCCTGAAACTAAGGCCCATTCATCTCATTACATGGAACAGGGTAGAAAGCCAAACAGTGCTTTCTTCTAAGGCAGGAAAAATGACTGTTTGGTCACTTTATGAGAAGCCTCACTGGAAAAGACAATAACGCTAGGAAAAGTGAAAGGCAGCATGAAGGGAGGTAGACACATCGTGAGATGGATTGACTCAATCAAGGAAGCTACAGTCCTCAGTTAAGACCCGAGCAAGGCTTTTAACAATGGGATATTTTGGAGGTCATTAATTCATAGGGTTGCCATACACTGGAGTGGCCTAATGGCACTTAACACAGGTTGCGGTAACACACGCAAGATAACGCCGGGGGGGGGGGGGAGCGAGGCTATTCCCTCCGGAGGAAATTGACCCGCAGTTGAGCGATCACACAGTCCTTGGGAGCTGCGAGGGTAGCCCGCCACTGCGTGATCAGATGAACCGTGGGTGAGTCAGGTTGGGGGGGTTGCCGTTTGTCCCCGATGCTCTTAAACGGGGAATTGATGAATCGCATCTCAGCAGGGGGCTGGCAATGGAGTGTGCAATGATGTGCATACTGAGAAGGGGGGGGAACTGGCACAGAGTTGGGATGGCCCGATCATACCATCCTGACACCATGAGAGCACGCTGGTGCAATCAGACAGGGGAAAGTCCGTCTGTGGCCCATAGCAAACTCATTTGTACCAGACCTTCCCTAGTGTCTTTTTACTCCACTTCTGCGGTGGAGCAAAACGGGTTGCCGACAGGTGCAGGGCGCTTCCCAGATGTTTACGTCTGATCGCGCCCTGTAAATCCACCCAGCATTTGCACCTATGGCAGGGCTAATTCTGCATGCATCTTCTTCCCTTTCTTAATGATTTGGATAACATTCGCTCTTCTCCAATCTTGTGGCACCTCCCCAGTCCTCCAGGAGGCCTTGAAGATGATGGACAGAGGCTCTGCAAGTTCATTGGACAGTTCTTTGAGCACTCGCGGGTGCACACCATCTGGCCCAGGGGATTTGTATTCGTCCAGTGCAGCCAGGTGCCTCTCCACAACCTCCCTGTCAATGTCAACTGGACACTCAGGTGTCCTGTTATTTCCTCCCAAGCTGTGGCTTTCCTGTTTTCAAGCTTTGCTTCGTAGAATGGTAGGAGACATGCCACTGCAAAAGGTTCCCATTATTCAGGAAGCATCTGCTCCATTTATGACCATTTTGTCCCTCTTATCTGATTTCTGCTTGTAGTTATTACTCTTTTAAAAAGCCCCCTGTTTTACGCTAAGCTCTAGGCAGTTTTTACAGATGGGAACCCTTATCTACAGTCAAGAGCTTGCCATCTTCCAAGTGACGTGGCCCTGGCCTAGGGCTGCCAGCCTTCGGGGGGTGGCTGGAGATCTCCCGTTATTACAACTGATCTCCAGGCGACAGAAATCAGCTCCCCGGCGAAGGTGGCCGCTTTGGAAGGTGGACTCTGTGGGATTGTTCTGCGTTGAAGTCCCTCCCCTCCCCAACACCAACCTGGACTTGACAGCCCTGCCCTGGCCTTTGACTTTGGACTATGACCCTAAACTGCTGGGGGACTCTGTTCTGGCTGAGGCTGACCTCTGACCTGGTGGCCGGGGATGACCGGACTCTGAAGGCCCCAGCCACCTTGGGCTCAGGGCCCCAAATGCATGGGAGTTCATGGTCAAATTCACCTCCACCTCTATCTTTCCACTTCCTTCTCCCCAGTGTGTTCTGGGAATTGTAGTTTCCAGAACACCTAGTTATTACTATAGAAGCAGGAAGGAGTCTTAAGACCATTACATCCTTAGTCAAAAATTACCTACCACTGGGATTAATATTAAGAGGAGATCGTGTTCTATTTCAAGCATAGTACTTTAAATTATACAGATTAGAGTGGGCAGGAAGGAGGGATCGGTGTCGGGTTTGACCATCTAGTGGGGGAAGTGCTGCAGGCAATCTATCTGCCTCCAAATATCACCCGGGAGGGAGGTTTTTGGAGAACCTAACCATGCATATGATTGCACTGCTAATAGAGGGCAGACATGGATCCAAGAGAGGGGAAACCTTGCTGGAGTCTTGAATCCATGGGCTTTTCGGACCTCCAGTACTGGTGACTCGATTAAATACAGTTTTACTGGTCAGATTAGAAAAAAATATTGGCTGGCTGTCAACTCTAAGGGTATAGCTGCCCTGAGCCTGCTTCCGTGAAGAGGGCAGGGTATAAATCGAACAAACAAACAAAATAAATATAGGGCACCAGTTGTGTTCTGAAGCTCAACAGAGTCCTAATGACTTTTTGTATGCATATTTTTTCTTCCAAGGCACTAAAGCACACTGGCCACCCACTTTATTTCTTAATATACTTGTTATAAACCACAACTAATTAGAGCAGTGTGGAGGCCTTCCAAATTTAAAAGAATAATATCAGTTTGGGGACGTCTCCTGGGATGGCTGCTATCTGGGCCTTTCGCAGATGAACATCAGGTTTGTGTACCAAGAGTTCTTATGAGAATCCTTGCCTTCCCTCCCCACCTTCCTTTTTGATTTTAGAGTAGCTGCCTGGACAGTTTGAAAACCAGCCTGATTGGCTTTTCTGTTTATCTTTTGTCCCCCACAATTTATTTCTGCTTGACTTCAATACAAGGCAATGAATCATTTGGGAAATGTACATATTTTAAAAATGGATTGAACACCGGGGTGGGATTTGCTTTTGTGCGGTCTACTTCTTCTTCTTCTTTTCCCTAGAGCTCCCCATCTGCATGGTGTCATGGATAAGAGTGGTGGACTCTGGCCTTGAGAACCGGGTTGGATTCCCCCACTCCTCCACACGAAGCCTGTTGGGTGACCTTGGGCCAGTCATCGTTCTCTCAGAAGTGTCTTTCAAGCCCCACCCATCTCAGAAGGTGCCTGTTGTGGGGAGAGGAAGGAAAGGCGATTGTAAACCACTTTGAGACTCCTTTAGAGAAACGAGGGGTATAAAAACCTACTGTTCTTCTTCTACCCTGGGCCAGTCACAGTTCTCTCAGCACTCCCTCAGCCCGGCCTATCTCACAAGATGCCTGTTATGGGGAGGGGAAGGGGGAGGCAATTGTAAGCCACTTTGAGACTAATTAAGGGCTGCGGTCACACGGAGCATTAGCCACGCTACAGAGACGGAAGATAGGTGGATTTTCCGGGCGCGATTACAGCGCCACATCTGGGAAGTGTAGAGCTCCCGTGGTGAACCCGAGGCTTCCCGCCGAAGATGCGGCGTAAAAAACTAGTACCTCCGAGGTACTAGTTTCCGGAAATCGCGGGGCAAGGGCGGGCGCCTGATCGTGTTTCCGGTGGTAGGTCGTGGCATCCAGCGCCCACCCATGTCTTGTCACTAAAAGGTTTTTCCCCCCAAGTCTCCACGGGATGCGCACAAGCACCCAACGGCGCATGCACACACTTCATTTAAAAACAAACAACACACACCCCTCCTCTTTTCCGTAACCCCCCCACTCCTGGCTCGGCCTGCTCGAGAGGAACTCTCTGCACCGGGCGGCAGAGGTGGAGGTGCGGGGGGGCATGGTGGGAGGGTGGCCCGGCTGAAGCTCCTCCTGGAGGGGACTGGACAGAGGACACGTTGCATTCCTCTGCAGCCCTGGAAGGGGTTAAACCCGGAGCCTTTTCCTAGGGGGGGGCGCTTCTTTGCCGTGCCGCAGGATTGTCCTGTTATCGGCACCTCCCCCCTAACCACGGGACCTCGACGGAACCTCGACGGGACCTCGACGGGACCTCTGATCACGCAGCCACGCTTCCCCCCCGCATTTTCCTGCCCGTGTGACCAGAGCCCTAGTAGAGGGAAGCGGGGTATAAAAACCTACTGTTCTTCTTCTACCTTAGACCAGTCACGGTCCTCTCAGAACTCCCTCAGCCCCACCTACCTCATGAGGTGACCACTGTGGGGAGAGGAAGGGAAGGTGATTGTAAGCCACTCTGAGTGAAGGGTGGGGTATAAATCAAACTCTTCTTCTTCTTCCCTGGTGGTCTGGCTTCAACTTCAGAGCGAGCATACTTTCCGAAGATCTTTGAACAATATACACCTACCCTGCATAAAAGATTCCCGAGTGTGCACACTTCTTTGAGAGTATAACACATGCCTCTCTGGATGGCAACCACATCCACCTAATCCAGCATTGTGTGCAGAAATCCCCAAAAGCCGCCAGGTGGTTCACCAGAAAGTGGCCACAGTTCACCAGTTGCCTTCTGCCAACTCCCTCAGTTAACAGAGAGAAGTCCCTTTCTTTTCTTTCTCCTTGGGGAAAAATAGAAAACTTACACCCCTTTATGCACGACAGCAGAGGATGGTAGCATTGCACACAGGCACAGGGACAGGCAGACTTCCAAGCCTGGCAATAGGAGAGGCTCTTTTTTATTACTGCCTCCTAAATAACAGTTTTATTACTGCTCAACCATCTTGGTTTTTAGTTGCAAGAGCAGAAATGTTCTTAACACAGTGCTTCTTTATTGACAAAGGAAGGTAGAACAGGTGGCGAACAGGCTTCAAGCCACAAAGCCTCACTGATCTCATATATATATGTGTGTGTGTGCACGTGCGTAAAGTGCCATTGTTAGCCTGATTGCTCTGAGATATTATAGATATTGGGGAATATGAGATATTATAAAGTAGCCATAGGCAATAAGGGAACAAACACCTTTATATAGAGGGGTCCCGCTTCTTCGAGAAGCACCAGAAATAGACACAGAGGCTGGGTGGCTAAATAAGGATTTCTTTACTAAATATTCTCAAGCACACAAACAATAATTAAACATTCATGCACACAATACAGACTTAAGGAAGCAGAGGTGATTGATAGCTAATGGAGGGGTTATGGGGGTAATACTACCTGTCCAGATGTGCAGAGATCCATGAAGAAGGATTGTGTCCTAAAAACCAGAGGGTTCCAGTTGGCATCATGACAGAAAAACACACGGTCAGAGGCCATGTGTTCACTTGGATATGCCCTATGGAAGAGAATGCAGACCAATGGGTGGGCGTGTGGCATCAGGATGGGCAAGGCCTAGATGTGACCAATGAGCTTCCAGAGAGGCAGGATCTGGATTAAACAATAGAAGCCAGGTGTTGGATGTCTGTACTGGGGGTGTCCATTGTGGAACAATAGAGTGGTCTGGCGTTTCCCCTCGTGCCAGACAAAAGGAGTGATGTTTCTTAGTGTGAGGCAGGGTGAACCTGAATGGCTGACCATTGACTAGACATGAAGAGTTAATATTTACCTTGATAGGTCTGGCATAGGTGTAAGAATGCAGATATCTTAGACAAATATATGGAGATGAGGATGAGAGGATTATTCCAAAGATACTTCCTGACATGGGTGAAACAGGAGAGGGGGGTGGAAATATGCAACACACTTCATTCATGACAATAGCACAGACCAGAGGCTTTTTGTCTCTGCCTGCCTGTACATTTGACAGTCAAAAGACTAGCCATTTGGTCAGCAGAAGATGCCTAAGGCAAGGGCAGAGACTTGCCCATTTTTGGACTCAGCTGACAGGAGAGAAGAGTGGGGGGGGGATTGCTTGCATGGGGAATGCTTGGCCGTGCAGCCAGCATGAAGAATTCTTTGGCCTGAGTTTTCTCAGCCAAGATGTGGTTCTCCTAGCCTCCCAGCAAAAAGCCACTGTTTAAACCAAGCCTGGCTACATAGGGCACTGCTTGTGGAGGTTCAGAGGTTGTTTTGGGGTGTCTCTCTCTCGGGAAAGACCACCCCAGGTTCAGTGCTGAGAATGCTGGCAACACCATCAAGCTGCAGCAGATTTATGGTCACCCCAGCAAGGGGCTTGTAAGACAAGTGAGAAGCAGAGGTGGTTGGTCATAGCCTGCCTCTGCAGCGTCTTCCTGTGTGTTTCCCCATCCAGCTTCAAGAGAGGATGAGATAAGCATCTGGAGCAGAGATCCATCAGTAGCTATTAGCCACAAGGTATAGATGGAACATTCTGTCTGGGGCAGTGATGCTCTGTCTTCTTGGTGCTTGGGGGGGGGGCAGCAGTGGGAGGGCTTCTGGAGTTATGGCCCCATTTGTGGACTAGCCCATAGCTACAATTGGGCTATCGGGGGCTCTGTCCCCTTCCTTAAATGGCCAGCCCACAATAGTTCCTTCTGAAAATGGTTTTTAAATTATTTTTAATCATCTCCAGTAATTAAGACCATTTTTGATAATTGTCTTTTTCTCAATATGACTTGGAATGGTTCAGGGCACTGTATCCTCGAGGACTGCTATAGAACAGAAGATAGACACCGTGCCTCTGAAGCAACCGTAAGCAGATTCTGGTTCCTAGACTTTAGCCTCACCAGCCCCACCAGGGAAAAAGGTTGCCCCACAAGCCACAAAATCCTGGCTGCTGGTGGACCTCCTGATGGCCCCTGGTATAGTTTTGGCCCCTGTGTGGCACAGAGTGTTGGCCTGGATGGGCCACTGGCCAGATACAACATGGTGTCTCTCATGTTCTTAAGTGCCAGCCCTGCTTGGCTTCCAAGATCTGACAAGTTTGGGCTGTGCTATACCCTTCCCCATCCCAATCTAAGATATGCCAGGCTGCATCAGAAGTCTCATTCACAGACATTCGGAGCCAGGGTGCATCTGCTAGACTCAAGCCCAGTAGCACATTAAACAGCAACACGATAGAAGTTTTTGGGAGTTCAGTCTCCCTTCATCAGGATACCCTAGAAATCCAGTTTGGTGTGGTGGTTAAGTGCGCGGACTCTAATCTGGGAGAACCGGGTTTGATTCCCCACTCCTCCACTCGCACCTGGCTGGATGACCTTGGGCAAGCCGTAGTTCTGACCAGAGCTGTCCTTGAAAAAGAGCAGTTTCTGTCAAGAGCTCTCTCAGCCCCACCTACCTCACAGGGTGTCTGTTGTGGTGAGGGGAAGGGAAAGGAGTTTGTGAGCCGCTCTGAGACTCCTTTGGGTAGTGGAGGGCCACGGGGTATTAATCCACTCTCTTCTTCTTGTTGTTCCTCTGGGTGTGAAGCTGGCTCTTCCACTGAAGAACAACATGGCTGCCCATCAGGAACTATCACCAGGGTGAATCTGGTCAGTGGAGTCTGACAGATACTGGGGGCGGAGCCTGGCCCAGTCTGGCACTGACTGCGCTTTCAGACTCCGGAACGTGGTTTCGCTGATAAGACCAGTAAAATTCAAGCTAGATAGCAACAATAGGTAACAGGCTGGAAAAGGATGCCTTGGGCCTCTCTTGACAGCACGTGGCCTTTTCCTCAGTTGTCTTAGAGCTCTTTCTCAAGAGCAAATGCCTCTCAACTGTCTGGCAAACCCCTTGCACTGTGCAAACAGCACCGCCTAACCCGACTTTGTTACCAGTAGCAATGGCTCTGAAAAGAAGGCCCCGCTTAACAATTCAGCACGTGGATTCCATTTAGTAGCTATGGCAACCAGCTTTCTGACATCCGGTAGTAGGCAGGGAAGGGGGGGGGAGAAAAGGAGCACACACACACACACACACACACGGAGTCATGCATGCGATACATATCAGACACTGGAAATTCTTTGGTTATATAGCACGCAGCCAAACCATTCATGGCATTCCTACATTTGTAATTCCCTATTTAGCAGTGTTCTTGTTAGCACAAAATAATCCTAGATCCCCCTCCCCCCTGAAAAAACACACCAAGGAAAGCACCGGGCCCACCAGCCAGTAGCCATGTGGAGGCACAAACACCACTTCTGAGTAACACTGATGTGAAACAACACACTGACATGAATCCATGGCAGCCAAAACAGAGTGTCAAAGCAATGTTGGCACTGTAGGGCTGCCATCTTTTTGGGGTAGACTCTGAGACAGCAATTAACAGCTTTCCCTGATGATTTTCATGTGGCCTGCTTAGCAGCTATCAGAATGGACCCTCTTGTCATGACAGCAGACAGCAGACAGCAACCCTAAGGGACAGAAGCAAGTTCTTTTTTTTTAGGTTATATATTATACTAGAAATAAGGCCCATTGTGGAAATAAATACGAGAGCTAGAAAGAGGCTCTGGGAGAGTGCTCTGGCTTTGGGCAAACAGTGTCAGTTTGCTGTGGCGACCTCAGCAGGGTATAATGACAGAGTCCACTGTTTTCTCCAGAGGGACTGATCTCTGCTACCTGAAGAGCAGTTGTAATTTTGAGTGATCTCTAGCCCTCACCCTGGAAAAGGATGCCTTGGGCCTCTCTTGACAGCACGTGGCTTTTTCCTCAGTTGTCTTAGAGCTCTTTCTCCAGAGCAAATGCCTCTCAACTGTCTGGCAAACCCCTTGCACTGTGCAAACAGCACCGCCTAACCCGACTTTGTTACCAGTAGCAATGGCTCTGAAAAGAAGGCCCCGCTTAACAATTCAGCGCATGGATTCCATTTAGTAGCTATGGCAACCAGCTTTCTGACATCCGGCGGTAGGCAGGGAAAGGGGGGGGGGGAGAAAAGGAGCACACACACGGAGTCATGCATGTGATACATATCAGACACTGGAAATTCTCTGGTTACATAGCACACAGCCAAACCATTCATGGCGTTCCTACATTTGTAATTCCCTATTTAGCAGTGTTCTTGTTAGCACAAAATAATCCTAGATCCCCCCTCCCCCCTGAAAAAACACACCAAGGAAAGCAACTGGCTCACCACCCAGTAGCCATGTGGAGGCACAAACACCACTTCTGAGTAACACTGACGTGAAACAACACACTGACATGAATTCATGGCAGCCAAAACAGAGTGTCAAAGCAATGTTGGCACTGTACGGCTGCCATCTTTTTGGGGGTAGACTCTGAGACAGCAATTAACAGCTTTCCCTGATGATTTTCACGTGGCCTGCTTAGCAGCTATCAGAATCATGGACCCTCTTGTCATGACAGCAGACAGCAACCCTAAGGAACAGAAGCAAGTTCTTTTTTTTTTAGGTTATATATTATATACACCACTTTCCTCCCCAATGGAGACCCAAAGGGGCTTACAACATTGCTCCCCCCTCCTGTACTTTATCCTTACAACAGCTCTTTCATCAGTTAAATTAGGCTGGGAGGAAGAGGAAGAGGAGGAGGAGGAGCAAGAGGAGGAAGAGGAGGAAGAGGAGGAAGAAGAAGAGGAAGAAGAGGAGGAAGAAGAAGAAGGAGAAGAAGAGAAGGAAGAAGAGGAGGAGGAGGAGGAAGAAGAAGAAGAGGAAGAAGAAGAGGAAGAAGAAGAGAAAGAAGAAGAAGAAGAAGAAGAAGAAGAAGAAGAAGAAGAAGAAGAAGAAGAACGGTAGAATGGATTTATACCCTGCCGGTAGAATGGAGTCTCAGAGCTGTTTATAATCTCTTTCGCTCCCTCTTCTCACAACAGACACCCTGTGAGGTAGGTGGGGCTGAGAGAGCTCTGAGAGAACTGATCTTGAGAGAACAGCTCTGAGAGAACTTGTGAATGACCCAAGGTCACTCCAGCAGCTGCATGTGAAGGAGTGGGGAATCAAACTTGGTTCTCCCAGATTAGAGTCTGCGCCCTTAACCACACCAAACAGCCCAAGTTCACACAGGAAGTTTGCACATTGATCATGAGGAACCGGACACCAAAGCAGGCAAATGTAGTATCTGACTGGAAAATGCCTATCTGAAAAACCAATCTGATCAAAGGCAAGATCCTGTACAACTCACCTACTTACACATGGTTGACTCAGTTGCCATCCATAGCCCAGAGTTTGCCTCCTGGGATTCCTCAGGGCAAAGCCAGTTAAACAAAGCAATTTTATTTGACCCCAGCTGGTCCATAAAAAAGCATTTAAAAGGCAGACAGAAGGCATGTCCACTCTTTTCAGTCATAAAGGAAAATGTTTTCAAGTTATAAGGAAAGGGCTCCAAATGTTCATATTTGCTCCCTATCAGAAAGACACAAGACATGACACGAATGTCCAGCATATACAAATTTCTCTGTCAGGCTATTTCTTAAAGGCCCATATTGAGGAAGGCCTGGTGCTGCCAGATGGTACTCACTTTGCTGCAGAACTTGGTCATTTTGTGATGCTGCTGTAGCAGCCTCTGGAGAATACGGAAGCCCAAAGAATACAGAAGTTAGCTTCTTTGATTTACAGTGCTCTAAGCAAGATTATAAAGGCCTGTGACTGAGGACTCCAGAAAGAGTCTGGTCAAAGCTTTAGGTGGCTTGACCAAGACAACATCCAATCACATGGAAGTCAAATTCCCATAATCAATAGCGAGCCCTAAAGTTAAAGGGTAAAGGTTTCCCTTGCCCGAAAGCCAGTCGAATCCGACTCTAGGGATTCTGATGACGAGGAAGTTTGGCTTGTTGAGTCCTGTGAGTAGGACTCCTCCTCCTCCTCTTCTTCTTCCTCCACATCCGGTTTTAAATTCTTTTCCTTCTGCTTCTTTTTTACATTAAACATTTGATCCATAAATCTTTCGGCTTTTGGAACAGAGTCAATTTTATATTTTTTATCCTGGTAATTAAAACTCAACCCTTCCGGGAATACCCATCTATACTGTGTTCCCTTTTTTTCCAGGGAGAGAGTAAGCATTCTGTATAGTTTCCTCCGTTTTCTTACTTCAAATGGGATGTCTTTCAAAAATTTTATCTCTTCATTCTTGATTTTTAAGGATTTCCCCATTGTTGACTTTAGCACCAGTTCTCTGGTTGATCGTTTCATGAAGTTTAAGTAAGTTTCCCCTGGGAGTTTATTTTTCTTTATAAAATCCAGATAAGTCCTGTACACCACATCCATTTCCTTAATTAAGTCTTCTTGTTTAAAATCCATTAGTGGGGCCAAGGCAACCGCCAAAAGTTCCTTTAAGTCCTCATTCTTATCCTCAGGTATTCCATGGAAACGTAGAACATACATGGATCTTTCCAGCTGGAGCTGTATTAGTTGGGTTTTATACGAGGATCTCTCCTTCTCTGCTTCATCCACTCTTTTATTAATACTCTCAGTCTGTTTTTCCATCTTTTTCAACGTTTTCTCAGTTGCTGTGGTTCTCTTGTCCATCTGCTTTAACTGTTTTTGCACATTATCCAGTTTGGTGTTGAGAGTAGTCATCTGATCCATTAGAGGACGCAGTGCATTTGTTAACAATGAAGAGAAGTCTGTAGATGCCTCCTGGTTCTGGGAGGGAGTCGGTATGTTATTTCTGGTCACCAGTTTTTTCTCCGGCACTCTCCGTCCTCTCCCAGCCATAATATCAACAAGAAGTAAGTTTTCCAAAACAAAGCAAAAGTTATGCATTTTAATTCCACTTCGTATACTTTAGCAGCTTTTGCATTCGCTTAGCTTCTTATACGCTTGGTTTGGCTCAAAGTCTCTTTATTTTCACTTTAAAACCGTTTTTACAGTTTACTCATATGCGGGGGGCTTGAAATCTCCTCCCCCTGTGCTTCAAACTTAGGCACTTCCAATTACTACCAAGGCTCAATTCGCTTATTTTTCACCTGAGCTTTGCTTAACTCACAGTTTGTAGCCTTGGAGATCTTTTGGAAGTCTTTTTAATGAGTTTCGTCGTGATCGCTTGCTCCGGCAGTCGTCTCTGGGTGCCATGCTGGCTCCGCGGCGACGGTACCTATTGGGGAAGAAGGTGAGCCTCAATTCCTTGGGCATTCCCTTGGAAGAGGCTCTCCTCAGCTCCCTAGGCTGGGGGTCTCCTACAGAGACCCCGGGGGGGTCCGGGGCGAACCCCTCCCGTCAGCCACGTTTCGGCGCGTCTCCATCTGAGCAAGATGAGACGTGTCCGAGCAGCTAAACGCTTAAACCGGAAGTCTACGATTTATATACTGCTCTTGACCAGTGTTCCCTCTAAGCTGAGTTAGTGTGAGCTAGCTCACATTTTTTAGCCTCCGGCTCACACATTTTTGTCTTAGCTCAGGAATAATGGCTCCAGAGCAAACTGATTTATGCAGGAGCCAAATTGCTCGCTCACAACTTTAATGCCAGTGGCTCACAAAGTAGAATCTTTGCCCACAAGACTCCACAGCTTACAGAGAGCATTGATCTTGACTACCCGAAGGAGTCTCAGAGAGGCTTACAATCTCCTTTCCCTTCCCCTCCCCACAACAGACACCCTGTGAGGTGGGTGGGGCTGAGAGAGCTCTGCGAGCACTGCCCTTGAGAGAACAGCTCTGAGAGAACTTATGACTGACCCAAAGTCACACCAGCAGCTGCATGTGGAGAAGTGGGGAATCAAACCCATTTCTCCCAGATTAGGTTACGATAAATTGGAAGCAGCTTGATAGCATATGACGAACACACATATGAGTATCTCATAATGCAGAAATCTCTGCCACTGCCACAGGAATGGGGGGAAAGACCTTACATTTTCCTGATCACATAACACTAACTTGTGGGCTTTCCCCCCCTGATTTTGACTTAGGGCTTCCCTCCCTGACAACTGCCATCTCGACAGGATCCCACTACAATCTCTGAGATCTATCAAAGTCACTCTGTTAATATCATCTGAATAGCCGTTTACAGGAGTAAAATCATGAAGAGAGGCGCTCCAACTTCCATATCTCTTGAAAAAGAGTCAGTTTGGTGTAGTGGTTAAGTGAGCGGACTCTAATCTGAGAGAACCGGGTTTGATTCCCCACTCCTCCACACGCAGCTGCTGGTGTGTCCTTGGGTCAGTCATAAGTTCTTTCAGAGCTGTTCTCTCAAGGGCAGTTCTCGAGAGAGCTCTCTCAGCCCCGCCTACCTCACGGGGTGTCTGTTGTGGGGAGGGGGAGGGAAAGGAGACTGTAAGCTGCTCTGAGACTCCTTTGGGTAGTGAAGGGTGGGGTATAAATCCAATCTCTTCTTCTTCTCAGTCTTTACATATTCAGTGGATGCAGTGGATGTGAAGAAAGGGCTTCACCCCTCCAAACATTTGCTTAAAGGGGTCCCGGAGAGTTGCTCTCGGGGCTGTCCGAGGGAGCCCTGTGTCCCAGGAACAACCAAATGCCTTGGAGCTGTCCCTGGTACTGAAGCTCCTTCTTCTGCTACTCTGCATCCTTCTCCAACAACGTGCAGACCACAGCGTGCCCTCATCACCACTTTCCAACTGATTTGCTGTGAGCAAGTACCTCCTGTCACTGGTTATCGTTCTTTCAGCTAGCTCTCTCAAGGCTGTGCAGTGCTTCACACTCCTCTCACCCAGAATAGGACAGTCGGCATACTTAAGGAACTAAGATTTTAATACTATTGTGACTTCGCTCTCCCCAGCAGCTTCATTTTTTTTACCATAATATTTTATTAGGTTTTAACATAAAACATATCAAATACATACAGGTTCTCAAGCGTCAGTGTAGCAATTAAAACCTGAATAAGTCAAACAGTGTACAGGTTTCCAGCATCTCTAAACATACATTAGTAGAAGTGAGGTAACTTAATAATAACAATGAATATTTCGCTTTACTGATAGATTCCCAATCAAAAGATTCAAAGGTTAACTTATCAACAATTGGATACCATTTACTGGTTGGGTTTAGCAGTTCACATTCATTTTGATCATTTGTATTAAAGATTGAAACAGTTTCAAACATAAAATATTCCCAAACTTTAGATAACCATAAATTAATTGTCGGAGGACATTTATCTTTCCATTTTTTGGCAATGCTGTTTTTTGCAGCTGTAAGGAGTATATTATGATAGTAAGTCGCTTTCTCCCCGCAGAGTTTCCAACAGAGAGGGGAGATCGACGCAGACATATGTGAGAGTTTAACCGGAGTTAAATACCATCGCGACAATACCTTATAAGAGGTTTCAAGGATTTCTGATGATTTAGATAAAGTAGTTTGTGTTCTCCAAATAGAGGACCATTGATCATCAGTTAACTGAGTATTAAAATCCGCACCCCAAGCATTTTGGTAGCTGAGATGAGCATCAATATTCTTAGCACAAAGAATTCTATAAATTCTAGAGATTAGACCCCGTTTTTTGAGGTTTACTGACAGAATTTTTTCAAAATCTGTTAGAGAGGATTTGATAGCGTTGCGAAAATCTGAGACCTCTAACCAGTGTCGTAATTGAAAATATTCAAACCACGGAATGGAGGTCTGGAATTTTTTCTCAATTTCGGGTTTAGTCAATAGAGTGTTTTTACTAATTACATCAAAAATTCTCACTATGCCTTTCTCTCTCCAAATGGCAAACGATTGAGGGTGGAGAGCCAACGAAAAGACCTTTTGTCCAGTAAATGTGAAAAGAGGTGAGTGTTTGGTTACTAATACTTTCTTAAATCGAAACCATATTTTAAGGGTATGGGTTAAGAAAGGGTTATTGATAGCTTTAATCGTTCTTATTGTGTGTGGTGTCCAAAGCAGTTCCTGGAAAACAAATTCTGTTTCTGCTTTTTCTTCTATCCAAGCCCAGTTCAGAACATCAGAGCCGTGGTATTGTCGACAAAGAGAGGCTAGAGTTACAGTTCTATAGTAGCTGAGCAAGTCGGGAGTAGCTAGACCCCCCTCTTTTTTGGGCCTACTTAGAGTTGCGTGCGGGATACGGTGGTGTTTGTACGCCCAAATAAAATCATTGAAATCTTTCTGCCATCTCCTAATTTGCTGAATAGAAATAGTAATAGGTAATGCCCTAAAATAAAAAAGATATTTGGGCAGAATATAAGACCGAATAATAACAGTCCTATCGAAGAAAGAAAGCATTTTTGCACTCCATGCCTTAAGCAGCTTCATGACAACCGACAGCTCTGAGAGCTGGGTATGAATCACTGTGGGACGGGCTAACCTTGACACTGTTCCCTTAAAGCGTTCCTCTCTAGACCTGAATGGAGTGGGAAGAGAAATAAAGCCTGTGAGCGAGGGCTTTATTTAAAGCTTCCGCCAGGATGCTACTTCATTCACTCTCGCAATGTAATGCGCCTTCATAAAAACGTGCGTCCACCATGGGCCTTTCTGAGGTAGAGTCAGCAGAAGGACAGATGAAAGGACTGTGCCAAAAAGCAGAATTGAAATATTCATTTCATCCACTCATCCGCCTACGTGAAGATCGATGAAAGGGCTGGGAATGTTGTTTACAACCTGGCGACAGCCCTGGGCCTCCTCAGACTCACCTGCGGATTGAAAAACCACCACCACCACCAGGGGTCCTTTCTTTACGGAGAGACAACATTCTGAGGAAATGCCTTGCTGTCAATCTTTCCTGCAGGCCTAAAGGAGATGTTCAAGGTTACTCTAGAGGTATGAGAAATGTTCCGAGGCAGCCTCCTCCAGGCCCACGTCGCATTCTACACAGGGACAAATCCAGGTTTGCCAAACAGTACACAGATTCAACAGACCGTCATAGTTATTGGGCAAATACCTGCTGGCAAGCCCTGATTGAAAGCAAACAGGGGTTGTTCTCACAGATGACTTTTGGCTACGACTATCTGGTGTTTTAAGTATCTGTTGGTCCTAGAAAAAGTAAATATGTGAGGCGGCCCTTATACCAGTGATTTCAATTTGCTTGTCAGGGCTGATTCATTTGAGAAAGGAGCATTCCAGCCATCTCAAGTAGGGAGGGAACCGCCTGACTGGTCCCCTTCTCTTCCCAGTGGTCTTCAAGCCATGAGTGGCAGCTGATCCAATGTCAGCCATATCCATGCATCTTGAGAGAAAAATATATAACTCCTCAAAGAGAAACCACTATTCTGTAAATTTACTTTGTTATACTTTTGTTATACTTTTCTTCACAGCTCCATTAAGACACCTTAAAGTGATAGCACCACTAAAAGAATCCAGGAATGTAGCACGGACTGTGTTCATAATATTTACATCAAGATTTTGTATTGTATTAGGAGCTGCGGTGGCTCAAGCGGTTAAGACGCTGAACTGCAGGCTGGAAGGTCAGTAGGTCAGCCGTTTGAGACCCGAGTGCTGCATGACGGAGTGAGCTCCTTTCTCTGGCCCCAGCTCCTGCCAACCTAGCAGTTCAAAAGCAAGAAATTGCAAGTAGATAAATAGGTACCGCTTTGGTGGGAAGGTAACAGCGTTCCGTGCACCTCAATGTTTAGTCATGCTGGCCACATGACCACAGAAACATCTTCGGACAGCGCTGGCTCTTCGGCTTGGAAACGGAGATGAGCACTGCAACCCTAGAGTCAGATTTGACTGGCTTTTGAGCAAGGGAAACCTTTACCTTTGTATTGTATTAGTACCATTCTCTATGGTCTTTGACCACAGACCTATATAAAATTAACTAATTTATTCAATTAATGTTACTTATTTATTTAATTAATGTTGCAATATAAAAAGTATAACAAAGTGTGTTAAGATTTAGAGAAGAGTGGTTTCTCTTCGGTGAGTTATACTTTTTCCCTCTATATTCACACCAAAGCCTGTGTGTGTGTTTTTTTTTAATATACTCATGCATCTTGGCTGTGACCGGACCTTCCTAACAGCTGCCCCCCCCCCCTCCTGTATCCTGTAAGTGGGGCTTGAGGAGATTTCATTGTGTCAGACGAAGTGTGCTTGCACGAAAGCTGATGCTTTGAATAAAACCTAGCTGGCCTTAAAGGTGCCACTGGACTCCAGCTTTCAAGACAGAGTTCATTTCCAAGAATTCCACTGGGGGGGGGGTTGCATGTCCCATATTTTGTGGCGTTTTAATAAGGGCCTGCTGCTAGTGTGCAAACACAGAGAGCAAGGGGCCATGCCAACTACTTCTGAATGCACATTCATTGTGAGGAGCAACAGAGTGGCAGGGAGACACCACCTAGCAGAGGAGACCCCTCTCCACGCAGAGGCTCTCCCAACTGGCACAGCGCAGTCTTCTGCCCACCCTCATCAATCAGGAGTACGATTCTTTGCATGCATCCTTGAGGCATAGAGCCCCCTTTCCATGAGAAAGCCAAACCAATCGCTGGGGAGGCTCCGGGCACAGGTGAGGAGCCTTGACTGACAAGTGATGGTGGCGGGGCACCGCTAGGCCAGGCTGCCCTGAGTGAGGAGAGAGGAGCAAAGAGCTGGCTTCTGCAAGGAGGACACACCGGCTCATAGCGCTGGCTGCATCCCATTTCCTGGTGCTCCGCTCAGGGGTCATTTAGTAGAAAAAGAGGTGCAGGAGTTCATTAGCATACCTCATTAGCATAACATATTTGCATATGCCACACCCCCTGATATCACCGGAAGTGTGTCAGAAGGCAACACCCACCGCTCAGGCTCCACTGGACTGTTTTGGATGGCTAGCTAATGGGGGGGGGGGCGTGCAGATCTGTCCTCGCAGAGGAGGGAGAGTTTGTACCTGAATAAAACTTGGTCTTAAAGGTGCCACTGGACTGTTTTGGACCGAGGGCCTGGGGGGAGGGGGGGCTCTGCAACTTACCTGGCTGCTTCTTCCTCTGTCTGAGGGCTGCTGGGAGCAGGGGGTGGGGCTTGTTTCATGTGCCCGCCCCCTGGGCTCTTTACTGCCGGAGCTCCACTCCTGTGTGCTCCTGAAGGAAATGACCCCTGGCTCCACTTGTGTTTTCTGTCACTGACTGCCCCCAGTCCTGGCCTTGACTGGTCAGATCATAACTTTGACTTCTCCCCATCATGTGGCTCTCAGGCTACCAGCTCTTTTGGTTTTGTGGTGTGGGAAGGTTGGGATCCATTGTTCTATTAGATGCGGCAGTGTTTGTTTAAAAGGCAGAGGACGGTCATCTTAACACATCCCTGTTGTTACCATAGTTTGGTGTAGTGGTTAAGTGCACAGACTCTAATCTGGGAGATCTGGGTTTGATTCTCCACTCCTCCACTCACAGCTGCTGGATGACCTTGGGCAAGCTATAGTTCTGTCAGAGCTGTCCTTGAAAGAGCAGTTCTCGAAAGAGCTCTCTCAGCCCCACCTACCTCACAGGGTGTCTGTTGTGGGGAGGGGAAGGGAAAGGAGTTTGTAAGCCGCTCTGAGCTTCTGAGTGAAGTATAGATCCAATATCTTCTCCTCTTCTGTTCTAACTGGCTGTGAGTGAAAATTATACTAGATTTTAATGAGAATCTTCCTTGGGGACCAAACCGGCTGAAAAGCAAGGTATAAAGACATCAGATAAATGAAGCAACAACCTACAATCACTGTAACTTCTTGGAAAGCATATAAGGAGGACAGAATCCCAAGGTATGTAACAGGAAGCAGAAAAGGGGAGGGAGCTTTTATTTCACACAGGAAGTGTTCAGGTGCCTGTTTCTGAACCTCATTTTAGCCATTCTTTTGCTTTGTTGGTCATTGGCTGTTCTCAGTCTAGTGGCAAAAAAAACCTTCTCTCCATAGGACTAATCCTGACACACTCCATCCAGAACAGGAGACTGGTGGCAAAAAAAACCCTCTCTCCATAGGACTAATCCTGACTCCCTGACACACTCCATCCAGAACAGGAGACATCTCAGTGCCTGGGTCAGACCTTCCTCCCACCAGTAGCACCTCCGTTTTGTCAGGATTAAGTTCCATCCATTCCAAAACTGTGTCCAAGCACCTGTTCACAGTTTCCACGGCCGCCCTGGTATCTGCTGGAAGTGCAAGATAAAGCTAAGTGTCATCTACATATTGGTGGCAACTCAGTCCATATCTCTGGATGATCTCTCTGAGCAGCTTTACATAGATGTTGAAAAGCACAGGAGACAAGATGGAACCTTACAAAACCCCATAGGCCAGTCTTCGCTGCAGGACTGGAACCACAAACAGTGCCTCCCAGTCCCAATCCTGAAAGGTGGTCCACAAGGGCCAATGACTGGTGGTATCAAAAGCATCCAGGGCTGCACTTGTGGTGCCACTTGGGCTGCACTCCCCTATCCATCTTCTAGCACATGCCATCCACCAGGGCAACCAAGGCCATTTGGGTTCCATAGCCAGGCCTTAAACCAGACTGGAATGGATTCAGTTGGATCCATTTGACTCCCACTGGGCTGCATGAGAAAGAGCATGCAAGAAATATTGCCTACTGTAACTGTGCTGTTAGAATATGCAAAAAGTAACTCAATGAACCGGCTCAAATTGATCACAAACAGCCAAACTGCTAGATGAAAAACTGGCTCCCTGCTCCCAACTGGCATGTCATGGGCACTGATGAGGGGGTGCTGCCGGCTTCAGAAGAACCCACAGCTGGCCCCTCTGAAGCTTCAGAGATTAACAATTTGCCATCGCCTCCCACATTAGCACCTGGCTCAGCAACAGCTGATGAGGAGCAGCTACAAGTGGAAAGCCCTCCCAACTCGCCCCCGTGAGTTGCTCACTTAAGAGACCGACTCTGCCAGGACTTGGTGACCAGGGGGCATGCAACTCATTTGCAGAGCAGTCGGTTAGCCCTGAGTTTTGACAGACGCTCGGCTGCTGATGCTGCTGCACTAATTGGAAACAGCAGCAGAGGGCTATTTAGCTTCAGGCTCTAGGCTGGCTTCTTTGTGGAAGCAACTAGTCAACTTCGTGATGCCTCATCTCCACTCCACCTCCTGTTTCCGGACTTGGTTCCTGCTCCTCTCCCCCGGGCTTTCTGACTCTGGCTTTGAACGACCTCACTCCCAATTTCTGCTTTGGACTTTCTCTCTCTCAGTTCCTGCTCCACTCCTTTTGGCTTAAGACCCCAGACTGAACTTGGACTTCACTCTGCCTGCACCCCAGCCCTTGACGTGGCAAGCAGGACATGAGCCAAACCAGCCGGTGTTTTAGCACCCCTGATTCCTTCATTGTTGTTCCATACATTTGTGACATTGAGTGAGAAAAACATCTCCTGTTTAGGGTGAAGCTCTCTCATCTTCCACATTCATTTGTTTTTGGACAAATTCACATCTGCGCAGAAGACAGGGCTCCTGCACCCTAAAGGTTAGTGTGCAAAGAGAGGGAACTTCAGCAGATGCTGCTTGCCACAGGGGAGGTAGGAAATGCTACAGTTGCTACACAACTGTGAAAGATAAAACAGCATTGCCCTCCTTCGCATCTGGTCACCCTACATGAGAGAGGGAAGCGTAAAGGTATGGAGAAGAAAGAAAGAGTGGCATGACACTTGGGGTGGCAGAGAAAGACAGGAGGCATTTTGGAAGCAAAAGCAAGAAAAAACACAGAAAAGGGGAGCAGCCAGCATGTCTGTAATCAAAAACGGGTCCCATTCAATGCTCCCTCTCAGCCGTGGAGTTTTGCAAAAATTCTACTTTGTGAGCTGCTGGCATTAGAGTTGTGAGTGATCGATTTGGCTGCTGCATAGATTAGTTTGCTCTGGAGTTGTCCTTCCTGAGCTAAGACAAAAATGTGTGGGCCGGAGGCTAAATAGCTATGAGCTAGCTCACACTAACTCAGCTTAGAGGGAACACTGGTCCCATTCAAACCACATGTGACTGATTAGTCCTCCAGAGATGGGTATAATTTCTTAGGTTATTACGAGCTATAAAAAGTAACCATAATAATACTGGGGTTGTTTGAAATTTGAAACTTAAACACATTGTAGAACAAAACTTTAAAACCTGGGTCTAAATCTTCTCCCCCTGCTGCAACCCTCCTCTGTCACCCTCCTCTTCCCAAAGGCCATCTCAAACATCCTGATGGGCCACCCTATCAACACCCAAACACAAGTCACCTTCCCTTGTTGTGGCCTTGGTCAGATATCTTGTTCTGTTTTAAATTTATTTTCATTTATTGATTTTTACAATGGTTTGGGGACTGAGCGATGCTTTGGCGTCTCTTGTTTCCATGGTTACCTTTTTGTGGCATGAGCCGGGGTAATTGAACTCTCAGGGTTCACTGCTGAGCAGATGTCTCTCGCCTCTGTATGTCTCCCACCCATTGTCTCAACTGGATATTCTCAAATACAAACGGATACGTATTCCTTCTTCTTAATCCGCTCAGTGGGGGGGGGGAGGGAACCCATTCCCTGTCCAATTCCCTACGCATTTGTTTTTTGCCAGAAAAATCCACCAGTGGGTAAGAATGGATATTCAAATCCACACTCTAAGGTGAGTTACCAGCAGAAGTCCTACTAGCTCTATACCTTAGCTGCACCAAGATCTCAGCACTGACCTGCTGGAAAACCCCACAAGCATGTAGAACCTCAGGAGTAGCCCTATTAAACTCTGCCTGGGTTATATTCTGGGTAGAGGTGCCAGCTCTGGCTTGGGAAATACCTGGAGATTTTGGGGGATGGAGCTGAGGAGGTTGGGGGTTGGGGTTTGGGGAGGGGAGGGGACTTCAATCATGCCATGGAGTCTGCCTTCCAATGTGGTCATTTTCTCCAGGTAAAATGGTCTCTGTCACCTGAAGATCAGTTGCAATCAGTGTTTCCTCTAAGCTGAGTTAATGTGAGCTATCTCACAGTTTTTCAGCCTCCGGCTCACACACTTTTATCTTAGCTCAGGAAGGATGGTTCCAGAGCAAACTCATTTATGCAGCAGCCAAATCGCTCACTCACAAATTTAATTCCAGTCACTTACAAAGTAGAATTTTTCCTTACAAGACTCCACAGCTTAGAGGGAGCATCGGTCACAATCCCAGGAGATCTCCAGCCACCCCCTGGAGTTTAAAAAACACCAGCCATGACAAAAACAACAAAGAGTCAATAAAGATATGTTGCAAAATCATTTACTGTAGTAATTCTGTAGAAAATTCTCTTCTATTATCGCTCACACACTAACGAATGCTGCACAATGTAAACAATTCATTTCACAATATTTGCTTTATCAGAGCGGGTAGCAATCACAATTCTTATCAATTACTACTTATACCCACCATGTCGCCGCAATGCTGGAAACAGTGCAGATCTAAAGCAACTTACTTTCATACCTGGTGGTCCTGCAAAGTTATTCAAAGCTTTTGGCTTCAAGTAACAGACTGCATTCACAAATTAACGAATTAAAATTTACCTTGTTCGCCAGCTGTTCTTCTCCTCGGTTTGTGGCCCTGTGACAGTCCCCCTGAAAAAGTCAAAAAATGAATCAGTATTCTCTCCACAGCGGCTAAAATACTAATGGCAAAGTATTGGAAAGACACTAAGGTGCCAAATATAACTCAGTGGTGGTATAAAGTGTGGGATCTATTCATGCTGGACAATTTCTCAATTTATCATTCCAATAACCAAAATGAGAGTGACTTTTCCAATCCTCTAAATATCTGGTTACCTATCTTAGATAAAATGGACATTGACACCTTTGATTGGGAAACTATGTCTAAAGCCAAATACAAGTTACTGGTATTTGGTTAGTCTAGATTTCCTAACCGAGACAACAACAGCAACAGCAGCAGCAGCAACAACAAAAACAACTTCTTCTTCTTCTTCTTCTTGTTCTTCTTCTTCTTCTTCTTCTAGACTTTTTATGCTATTATTCACTGTGTAATCGTTGACCAAGAGTCACCATTTTGTATTGTAGTTTTTTATAGTAAAATAAATTTAAAAAATCAATTACTACTTATCAACTCTTGAAGGAAACATTCCATGTTGACTCTCTAATAACACAATGTCTTAGCTGGATTCTAGAAGCCAAACATAAAGTCTCCACTGCTAATTGCTACCAGCCACGGTCAGCCTGGTCTGATAACAAGGGGTGTGTGTGGAAACAATACCCTACTCTGCTAGGAACTTTTCCTAAAGTCTTAGCCTCTGTCTCTGAGATGACAACTCAAGCCAGGCTCACTTGACAGGAAGGCTGCTTGAACGATAGACAGTCTTTCCCCCTCCCCTCACAGCCACTGGAGCTGCTGCCACTGAAGAGCAGTGAACAGCCTGCGGCGCAGCCCTCTTTTTAAAATATGCACCCGGACACAAAGTGAACACATTTGGGGGGGGGGGGTGGAGATGGAAAAGAACATATTGCACACTGAGAAAAGTGGCTCCAGGTGTCTGAGGAAGCGTGCGTGCACACCAAAGCGCCTACCATGAATAAAACTTTGTTGATCTTAAAGATGCCACCGGACTCAAATGTTGTTTGCATATTATTGCTGGGGATTTTAACCACGCTGAATTAAAAACTGTGCTCCCTAAGTTTTATCAGCATGTGAAATGTGCCACCCGAGGAGATAAGACCTTAGATAAAGTCTACTCTAACATAAAACATGGTTACAGAGCCATGCAGCTTCCACATTTGGGCCAGTCAGACCACATGTCCTTGCTCCTAGTACCAACATATATTACCCTCAGGTCACAAGCGCCTGTAAAAAGAAGGATGGTAAAAACCTGTGGGGGGGGTGTTGCTCTCCAGGCCTTCCCTCTGTAGCCACACATGCAGAGGTTTTGGCTGTAGTGGGTGTGGCCAACTCTGAAGCCAGCCGGAACTCCGTTCCTGTGCGTTCCTGCCCCCAAATAGCCCTGATGTTAGCCACTATTAAAAAAAAGTGACTGGAATCAACAGGACAAACAGTTGTCCAGGACCTTCTAGAACCGAGCCCAGACCGAGCACTTTTATTTCTCTTCCCCCCACCACCACAGACACTCCCCGCAGGTTCCATTGCTACTCCCCACAGAGTGTAAGAGTGTTCAGCAGTGCTTCAAGGAGGTCAGGAATCATCCTGGAATACAGGGACCCCTTTCCTTGATGAGTCACGTAGGGCTGCCAGGTCTCCCCGGGCCACTGGCAGGGGAGGGGGAGACAGGGCTGCCGACTACAGCTCGGGAATCTCCCAGAGATCTGGGGTTGGAGCCTGGGGAGGACAGGGACCTCAGTGGGGCACAGTGCCACAGAGTCCACCCCAGGGCCGGATTTAGACTTGCTGAGGCCCTAAGCTATACAAAACCCAGAGGCCCCCTACTGTTTTAAATTACATCAGCTGGTCTCAGAAAAATTTAAAATATATACGCCTTTTTAATATTTGAAATCATTTTTATATTGTGTTTTTATTCGAGGCCCCAGCAGATTGTGAGGCCCTAAGCTGTAGCTTATTTAGCTTATGCGTAAATCCGGCACTGGTCCACCCTCCAAAGCATCCCTTTTCTCCAGGGGAACGGATCTCCACAATCTGAGGGTGAGCGGTAATTCCAGGGGAACTCCTGGTCCTACCTGGAGGCTGGCATCCCTAGAGTCATGTGAAGTTGTCAATGTTATAAGGAGGATGGTGACATGCACAGAAGGAAAACGTTCAGATGTGTGTAGCAGCTCATGCTACATGTGCAAATTAGAATTATGTACAACTAAGCAGTCCCACATTTTCATTTAAAAAAAAAAACCCTCCACAGTTGTGCCTTATGGGCTCAGAAAGGTTCCCCTTGAGGTGCACTATATTTTTTCCCCTTTCAGTCTGCTCTCTTAGGGCCAAACTATACATTGCGTGTGTGTATAAAGTGCTGTTGAGTCACAGCTGATTGATGGTAACCCCCATAGGGTTTTCAGGGCAAGTGATTAAGCAGAGTTGGTTTGCTAGCCACTGCCTTCCTGTGCAGAGTCTCCCTAGGTGGTCTCCCTTCCAACTTCTGACCCTGCTTAGTTTCTGAGATCTGATGAGAACTATACATTGCAGTTTTTAAAAAGTTGGGTCTGGGTTCCTCAGACCCAACCTGTGTTCCCCACAACCACACAGCTGCTGTGGGGAACATCTTAAAAAAGAGAGAGAGAGCCCAAATGGGCTTGGAGTTGCACAATGAGCGGAGGAAGGGCTCCTGCCCTAGAACTGCCAGATCTGGGTTGGGAAATACCTGGGAATTTGGGGGGTTGAGCCTGGAGAGGGTGGGGTTTGG
This sequence comes from Gekko japonicus, assembly GCF_001447785.1. NCBI lineage: Eukaryota > Metazoa > Chordata > Lepidosauria > Squamata > Gekkonidae > Gekko > Gekko japonicus. Next base: position 58,433 of record NW_015173262.1, on the reverse strand, counting down.
GGAGGAGAATGTACTGACCCAGCCTTGCTGAGAGTCAAGCACTGAGAACTAAGCAAGTCAATCCAGAGGTAGGGGTTGCAGAGTTCAAGAAGCACCAAACACAATCCAAAGTCAGGGCTTTCAAAGAGCAGATCGTCCAAGTCCAGTCCAGGGTCAGTGGTTCCAGAAAGCTAATCATCCATGTTCAGTCCAAGGTCAAAGGTTCCAGAGAGCAGGTAATCAGCAAGGTTGGTGGCTCAGTGGCAAACATACTTGTTGTCCACATCCAGCAGCTGCTCTTGGCTGATTTTATAGCTAAGCTTTAATGAGACATGCTTACAGTAGGCTTACTTGGCAATGCTCCCTCTAAGCTGTGGAGTCTTAGAGGGAGTCATGATCAGCCGGTATCTCAATCTCTTGTTGATCACCTACTGATTCCTGGCCAGCTGCAGCTGGCTCCTCTTCTTCCAAAGAGTCCTCGCTGTCACTGGTCTCAGGCTGACTTACAACAGAAAGGGACCTCAGCATGATACAATACCACTGATTATATGGGATTGTTTCCCATTATACATTTTCTAGTATGTTTCCTAAGTTGGTACAGATATATACTATTGCCCTCTGCAGACAGTATGCTGCCATTCCTTCACAAGATGCCACACATTTGGCAAGCGCAATAAGTGTGAACACCATATCAGGTGAAAGGAGCAACAGCTGGACTTTCCTTGTGGGTATAGCTTCCATTCACCCATTGCCCAATTCACATGATATGGGTTTCCAGTTTCTGATGATGGCATGTGTTAGATGCATCATGGAGAGCCAGTTTGGTGTAGTGGTTAGGAGCGTGGACTCTAAACTTGGAGAACTGGGTTTGCCCACTCCTCCACATGCAGCTGCTGGGTGACCTTGGGTCAGTCACAGTTCTCTCAGCCCCACCTAACTCAGAGGGTGTCTGTTTTGGGGAGAGGAAGGGAAGAAGATTGTAAGCTGCTCTGAGACTGAGTGAAGGGCAGGGTAGAAATCTTCTTCATCTTCTTCCTCCTTCTCCTCCTCTTTTTCCTCTTCCCCTCTTCTCCTGCTTCTTCTCTTCTCCTCCTCTTCCTTCTCTCTTCTTCGTCGCCCAGTACGTAAGACTGGTGGATGTCAGCATCATGTGAATGGAACACCAACATAACATTTGCAGAGGGCTACTCTCTTAACGAAAGACTGTCTATCGTTCAAGCAGCCGAAATTGGGCAGCCATGTCAGTTTGAAGTAAAAGAATAAGATCTGAGTCCAGTAGGACCTTTGAGACCAACAAGGTTTCCAGGGTCTAAGCTTCCGAGACTCAAAGCTCCTGTTCTCAGATTAAGCTGCTACTGGACTCAAACCTTACATGAAATGACATTCTTACATAATTCCAGGGGAACTCCTGGTCCTACCTGGAGGCTGGCATCCCTAGAGTCATGTGAAGTTGTCAATGTTATAAGGAGGATGGTGACATGCACAGAAGGAAAACGTTCAGATGTGTGTAGCAGCTCATGCTACATGTGCAAATTAGAATTATGTACAACTAAGCAGTCCCACATTTTCATTTAAAAAAAAAAACCCTCCACAGTTGTGCCTTATGGGCTCAGAAAGGTTCCCCTTGAGGTGCACTATATTTTTTCCCCTTTCAGTCTGCTCTCTTAGGGCCAAACTATACATTGCGTGTGTGTATAAAGTGCTGTTGAGTCACAGCTGATTGATGGCAACCCCCATAGGGTTTTCAGGGCAAGTGATTAAGCAGAGCTGGTTTGCTAGCCATTGCCTTCCTGTGCAGAGTCTCCCTAGGTGGTCTCCCTTCCAACTTCTGACCCTGCTTAGTTTCTGAGATCTGATGAGAACTATACATTGCAGTTTTTAAAAAGTTGGGTCTGGGTTCCTCAGACCCAACCTGTGTTCCCCACAACCACACAGCCGCTGTGGGGAACATCTTAAAAAAGAGAGAGAGAGCCCAAATGGGCTTGGAGTTGCACAATGAGCGGAGGAAGGGCTCCTGCCCTAGAACCGCCAGATCTGGGTTGGGAAATACCTGGGAATTTGGGGGGTTGAGCCTGGAGAGGGTGGGGTTTGGGGAGGAGAATGTACTGACCCAGCCTTGCTGAGAGTCAAGCACTGAGAACTAAGCAAGTCAATCCAGAGGTAGGGGTTGCAGAGTTCAAGAAGCACCAAACACAATCCGATGTCAGGGCTTTCAAAGAGCAGATCGCCCAAGTCCAGTTCAGGGTCAGTGGTTCCAGAAAGCTAATCATCCATGTTCAGTCCAAGGTCAAAGGTTCCAGAGAGCAGGTAATCAGCAAGGTTGGTGGCTCAGTGGCAAACATACTTGTTGTCCACATCCAGCAGCTGCTCTTGGCTGATTTTATAGCTAAGCTTTAATGAGACATGCTTACAGTAGGCTTACTTGGCAATGCTCCCTCTAAGCTGTGGAGTCTTAGAGGGAGTCATGATCAGCCGGTATCTCAATCTCTTGTTGATCACCTACTGATTCCTGGCCAGCTGCAGCTGGCTCCTCTTCTTCCAAAGAGTCCTCGCTGTCACTGGTCTCAGGCTGACTTACAACAGAAAGGGACCTCAGCATGATACAATACCACTGATTATATGGGATTGTTTCCCATTATACATTTTCTAGTATGTTTCCTAAATTGGTACAGATATATACTATTGCCCTCTGCAGACAGTATGCTGCCATTCCCTTCACAAGATGCCACACATTTGGTAAGCGCAATAAGTGTGAACACCATATCAGGTGAAAGGAGCAACAGCTGGACTTTCCTTGTGGGTATAGCTTCCATTCACCCATTGCCCAATTCACATGATATGGGTTTCCAGTTTCTGATGATGGCATGTGTTAGATGCATCATGGAGAGCCAGTTTGGTGTAGTGGTTAGGAGCGTGGACTCTAAACTTGGAGAACTGGGTTTGCCCACTCCTCCACATGCAGCTGCTGGGTGACCTTGGGTCAGTCACAGTTCTCTCAGCCCCACCTAACTCAGAGGGTGTCTGTTTTGGGGAGAGGAAGGGAAGAAGATTGTAAGCTGCTCTGAGACTGAGTGAAGGGCAGGGTAGAAATCTTCTTCATCTTCTTCCTCCTTCTCCTCCTCTTTTTCCTCTTCCCCTCTTCTCCTGCTTCTTCTCTTCTCCTCCTCTTCCTTCTCTCTTCTTCGTCGCCCAGTACGTAAGACTGGTGGATGTCAGCATCATGTGAATGGAACACCAACATAACATTTGCAGAGGGCTACTCTCTTAACGAAATTGGTTACAGGTGGGTAGCCATGTCAGTTTGACGTAAAAGAATAAGATCTGAGTCCAGTAGGACCTTTGAGACCAACAAGGTTTCCAGGGTCTAAGCTTCCAAGACTCAAAGCTCCTGTTGTCAGGTTAAAGTGCTACTGGACTCAAACCTTACATGAAATGACATTCTTACAGTTCCTACATTTCTTTTAGAACAGCTGTTCCCCTCTTGCTTTCATGAGCAGCGATTATCCTCCCTTCCGGCTTTGTTTTCTGGTAGGTGGCGAACAGAGAAGCAGAGCACAGGACAGAGGAGAGATGAACTGTTTGGTGATGAAACTGACCTTCAAGCAGTGCACCACATCTGCCTGGCTGCCACTACTTCAAAACTGGCTGGATTTCAAATCAGCACACAGAGAGACCATGTTCGGAAGACTTTGAAATGAACGTTTTTTAAAAGAGAGGCCCTAAACAAGATGCAGACAGTTAAAGCCTCAAATTGCAGCAATGCTAAAGCTAAATTAGTTGGGGGGGGGGAGGAATTTTACTTAAAAGCAACGAGAGGAGACTGCCTGTTCTAGCCCTGGGGGAAATGCTCATTAAAATATATAGCAGGCATTTATGCAGTGCAAAATCTAAGCAAAGGGCAAAAGCTATTTTGTTCTTTCCTGGCAGACGGATGGTTAGGAAACCAGGATTGATAGGTGATTGCGGCCAGAGAAATTGTTTCGGCAGAGCGCAAATGGAAAACAGAAACAAGAAGCTAAAAGGGGGGTAATTAGCCCCTGTTTGCCAACAAAATGTATAAGACACACGGGTGAAAAACAAACAGGGCTGTCCGCGTTCACCTAAGAGTTCTACAGATTCCACAGTTAGCAAAGCCAGATTTTCTGCAAACTGGATAAACAATGCATCCTCTTCACATATTTTGGCTAACAAGAGTCACTTAGAAGGTACAAACATCTCTACAATAAGTTGAAATTTAGTTCTTATAAGCAGAACAATGAAACATAGCTAGAAAGGTGTAATGCAGAGGGACCCAACCTGGTGCAAACCAGTATGTTTCTTGGATTCTACTTCTTTCTTCCACAAAGCATCTCATGACCAAAGCAAAGGGCCAATCCTTTATTAACTTCACCTCATTGGAGCAGAGGTACTTCAGACGTTCCCTGAAGACATCACATCCTGGAAGGGGCAGGGAATGGCCCACCCTGGCTTTTGCTTTCCGGTGCTGCTCAGAACAGGAAAATGTTTATTGGTTCATTATTTCTGCCTGGGAACAACCCCCCCCCCAGGCCTTACCCCAGTGGGAAATAGATGGAAATAGATGATGAAATTTGACAATGTTTGATGGAACCAATAATTCCGTTTTATTTCTCTGATGTAATGTGAAGTATAAAATGCTATTTCACCCATTGTAACACTTGAAGAATCTGTTGGGTATTCAGGGTTCCAAATCTGTATTCTTCCTTATTAATTAATAAATAAATTTTTTGGTTTCCAATTCTACAATTTGTTTTCTCAAATTGGCCTAAGTAAACACAATCAGGGACAGAGGTTCTGTCTCACAGAAGCAAGCGGGCAAGCGGGCAAAGCGCAAAAGCCATTCACTTTCCCAGCTGAGTTAACTGCAGCTGGAGACAGCAAGGTCAAGCATGCAATAGTGCACAGAAGCAGAGCAGGGAAGAGCTAAGAACAAGGAGGAGGGCACCCCTCCACATTCCATATCTATGACAGGGCTACCTGACACAGAGGCTCCTACTCTCTCAAGAGCTCTCCAACTAACAACTCTGTCAGCTCTTAACCGTCACTTGTCAATTGTCATCTCACTGAAAATTCCAAGCAATCAGCCCCGACCCCTCTCAGTCATGTGACTCAGCAGCTCTCTCGCTTCCCTGCTGCTGATCAACAAACCTTTAGTCGGTCACAGTCTCCCTAGGAAAAGGGAATCTCTTTTTGTTTTTAAAGCAGACCCTCCCTTGGCAACTGACCAACCCAGAGCACTGACCTGAGACAAAGAGGAATTTGGCGGTGGGGGGAACCGGGAGAAAGAGGATTTGTGACATCTTGAACAAGGATTTCCCACAATGCCTGGGCAGTACCTTGAGACTACATAGCCAGTCGCTGAAGCTCCTATAGCAACACTTCCTGGGCTGCAGGGTTGGGAGATCCCTGGAGATTTGGCTATAGAGCCTGGGGGAGACAAGGACCTCAGTGGGATACAAGGCCATAGAATCCATTCTCCAAAGCATCTCTTTCGTTTGGAGATGAGCTGTACTTCTGGGGGATCCCCAAGACCCACGTGCAGGCTGGCATCCCTACGCTGCTGTTTCTTTGCCAGTCTGGGATCACCTGAATCATAGAATCACAGAGTTGGAAGGGGCCAGACAGGCCATCTAGTCCAACCCCCCCCCCCCCCACAGGACGCCTAGAGCGTCCCTGACAAGTGTTTGGCCAGCTGCTACTTAAAGACTGACAGTGAAGGGGAGCTCACCACCTCCCCAGGCAGCTGTTTCCACCGTGGCACAACTCTTACCATGAAAACGTTTTTCCTAATATCTAGCCGATGCCTTCCTGCCCTTAATTTAAACCCATGATTGCGAGTCCTCTCCTCTGCTGCCAACAGGAACAGCTCCCTGCGCCTCCTCGAAGTGACAGCCCTTCAAATACTTAAGGAGAGTAATCCTGTCCCCCCCTCAACCTCCTCTTCTCCAGACTAAATATTCCCGGTTCTCTCAGCCTTTCCTCACAGGGCTTGGTCTCCAGGCCCCCGATCATCCTAGTCACTCTCCTCTGCACCCGCTCCATTCTGTTCACCTGACTAGATGCCAGCATGTGATCCGAGGAGCCACACACAGCCTCAGGCACCACATAAAGCCTGTGCTTGCAAGCTGATTCCTCAGTCTGGTCAACTCATCAGCCCAGGAGGACCTGTCCCAGACTAAGTTTTAAGTGCTTCTGCTTGCCTGACCCAGCTGGCCTTCCCAGAACTTGACCCTGCCTGCCCTGCGTTATGGCCTCTGGCTCCTTCACTTTAGATTGATTATTTATGCTTTTGACTTTCAGGCTGATCTTGACTCCGCTTCTTGCCTCTGAGCCTTGCCATCGTGACCGCTCACTTGGACTTCTGACCCTCGGCCTGTACTCCATCCTGCCTTTCCCAGCTGTGCCAGGCACTGTATCCAGACTTGTGGCAGGGTGGAGGAGAGAAGGAAGGAAAGGGAATGTTAACTAAGGACAAAGGCAAATATTATTGTGTGAGCCACAGATACATTTCTAAGTGTTAATGCCAAGAAGTTTGGCAAAGTCTGCTGGCAACTCATTCCAGTACCTCAGGGGTGCTGGAGAAGAATCATAATCAGCAGAGAAAGGGAGCAACCCGGTCACATAAACAAACCTTTAACATATCCATTAACTTCACTCCTAAGAACAAAAGCTATGTCCATTTATATACACTGAGGGATTGCTCTCTCTATTTTTTAAAATCTGTCCAAAATTTAGAGGGTTCAAGAAGTCCAGCTGAAATTTCAACTGAATGAAGCCTTACCACCCAAACACCAGTTTGGTGCGAGAGCCAGTTTAGTGTAGTGGTTTAGTACGCGGACTCTAATCTGGGAGAACTGGGTTTGATTCCCCACTCCTCCACTTGCACCTGCTGGATGACCTTGGGCAAGCCATAGTTTCTTGAAAACTTCTTGGAAAAGAGCAGTTGCTGTCAGAGCTCTCTCAGCCCCACCTACCTGTCTGTTGTGGGGAGGGGAAGGGAGAGGAGTTTGTAAGCCGCTCTGAGACACCTTTGGGTAGTGAAGGGCGGGGTATAAATCCAATCTCTTCTTCTTCTTCTTCTTCTTCTTCTTCTTCTTCCTCTCTCTCTCTCTCTCTCTCTCTCTCTCTCTCTCTCTTTTTCACTAAAAAGACTGCAAAGAAAATCCTGCCAGTGGAGCAGAAGTAACAGACGGTGTTTTTGTATATTAAGTATCACTCAGATTCAGCATTAGAACCAGGAGATTAAAGCTCCGCTCCTCTACTGCTTCATTAGCAAAAAGAAAACGGCACCCTCCTACTGAACACCACTATTAATAATGTCACTTCTGAGAACTTGCATGCCAAGTTAACAGCTCCTTTCAACCCTGATGGTTTTAACTTTAAAACAGAGAAGTCCACATCACATGGATTTGTCTCTGCTGTTACGGATTCTGAAGCCAAGGAAGGATGCGATGTTGCTGCTGCATGACAACCAGGAGAGAAGGCGCATGGAAAAAAGAAGACCTCCCTAAGGAGGAGGAGGAGGAGGAGATTGGATTTATACCCGGCCCTTCACTTGGAGTCTCAGAGCGGCTTACTAACTCCTTTCCCTTCCCCTCCCCACAACAGACACCCTGGGAGGTGGGTGGGGCTGAAAGAGCTCTGATACAAACTGCTCTTTTTAAAGGACAGCTGTGCCAGAGCTTGTGACTGGCCCAAGGTCACATCAGCAGGTGCAAGTGGAGGAGTGGGGACTCAAACCCGGTTCTCCCAGATGAGAGTCTGCATACTTAACCTTGACACCAAACTGGGCCCCCAAGCTCTTCCAGGGATTAATTTCAGCATTCCTTGCAATGGCTCACAAAAATAGAGACACCCCCCCCTCCATGTCTTGTAACAACCATGTGTTCGCAGCAAGGATCACTGCTCAAGTTCCACTTTCTTTACACTTTACTGAAGGTTCTTTTCCACCTGCCATCTTCATTTCCTTCATCACCTGCCACCCCAGACTAGCTCATGAAGCTTAATGTGTGAGTAGACTGACTAGAACAGTTTATTTTCTTTTAAAAAGCATTCAAGATTACTTAGGGCAACTCTGCATCCAGCATTTGCTCCACATTTTCTCAATTGGGAGGAAAAAGTGCAGCTCAAAACCACATTCAAATCACATTCAGTCACCCCTGAGCGGCCATAAAATGGCCATAAATCTATGCAGAAGGTACCATAAAATCTGATGTCCAAAGGAAGCGAAAGCAGCATGGAGTGTGGAGGCTACCGTAAAATCCTATGATCAAAGGAAGGGAAAGCAGCATGCAATGCAGAGGGGAATTTCTGTTACAACGTGGGTTTTGTAAAACAGCGGAGGGAAAAGCCAGTGCAGAATCAGCTGCTGTCTGACAGTGGATACGGTTGCACTTAGTTTAGGACTGTGACCATTCAAACTCAAATCAATAAAACAGTTAAGGGCCAGGGGAAGAAGTCAGAAAGGAAGTTGGGTTCTGGTGCTTCCAGTACATGCATGAGTCGACATTTGCCCTCCTCAAAAGAGGTGCCAGGAGATCTGTGATCAGATCTCCCAATGTTTTTAAAGGGATTTAATTCCCTCACGTCCTCTGGTGATACAACCCATCAGAGATGACCTCTCATGCACAGTTTTTAGCACTTAAAAGACAAAAGACAGCCAGGTCTTTTTTTCCTTTCAGGGCTATGAACAGTACAGGGTGTGTTGGTTTCAATCAATGGAAAAGGACAGGTTAGAAATGCTTGCCCTCTAGCTGGTGCCCAGGTTGCTTCAGGCCTGGATTCCACCAGGGGCTTCATCTGCCCCCATCCTTCTGTCTCATACAGTTTGCAGGATCTACGTATTGCCCCCCCCGGCCTCCCATTCGCCATTGATAGACTGTGCTAGGGTTGTGAAGACAACATGCTGGAACTTTATGAAGACCCAGCCTGTCTGTCTGGAATCTAAATTTTCACCCAAGAAATACTGGCCCACCTTCCTTTGTCACATATCTTTGGGTGATCCATGACCAAGCGGACGGACCATGGCTCAGAAGGTCACAAGTTCATCTCCAGTTGAAAGGAAATCATGTACTGAGCGATGTGGAAGACCTCTGTCAGAGATCCTGAAAAGCTGCGGCCAGTCAGAGTAGACAAGACTGGGGGGGTGCTGAGTAATTTTTTTTTCTGAAAAGGAGGGGGTAGGCCAAATAAGTTTGGGACCCTCTGCTCTAATCTGAGAGAACCGGGTTTGATTCCCCACTCCTCCACATGCAGCCAGATGGGTGACCTTGGGTCAGTCACAGTTCTCTCAGCGCTTTTCTCTCAAGAGCAGTTTCTGTCAGAGCTCTCTCAGCCCCACCTACCTCACAGGGCGTCTGTTGTGGGTAGAGGAAGGGAAGGAGATTGTGAGCTGCTTTGAGACTCCAAGTGAAGGGCAGGGTGTAAATCTTCTCCTCGTCCTCCTCCGCTACTGGCACTTCTGCAGGGGCTGGGCCGCCGGTGAAACGCAGGGCTGGGGGCTTTTGGCTCTCTGAGTCCCTCCCCTGCATGCCTTTAACCCACTTCCTTGTATTTATTTTATTTATTTATTTCGACTTTTATACCACCCTGACCCCTAGGGGTCTCTGGGCGTTTAACATAGGATGTTCTAAGAACGGTTCTTCCCTAACTAGGGCCACATGAAGTAGGGAGGGGCTGCCTACTGGCACCCTGGTGGTGTGGCTGTTGTCTTCTCCAGCTCGGCTCCGTTTCTCTCCAGGCGGTCCTTCGGTCGGGCGTTCCTCCTGGCGTTCAGAGTGGCTCCCTTCCTTCTTGGCGGGACTGCTTAGGCGCACGGTTCGTATTCGGCCACGACTGTGTCCATTCGGCTCCATTGCGCCCGCGTTACATCGTCGTGCATCTTCCGGTCCCGCTTCCACAGTCATTTGCCACACGATGCTATGCTGGCCACCAGGGATCGCTCAAACGACCTCGCCGCTGCTGCCGCCGCATCGCCACGCCGCTTCCACTACCAGTGCTCTGCCGCCGCTGATGTTCCTGCCGCCGCTGGCACCACCACCACACACTGTTGTATTTAGCCTGGCTGACCTTGCAGGGAGACTTGACCAGAGTTGAGTGATATTCACTGGCCCGTCTGCGTTCACTTTTTCTTAGGGACTGTGCTATACACACACTCACACACCACCCAACCTGATTCCCATCTCGATTTGATGCAAAATGCATGTGCACTGGACACAAGGCCCTGCCTGCAGCCAGAAATAGCCCTTAAGCGACTGCTCTCAGAAGTCATGTCAGACTGAAGAGGCGTCTAATGGTGCCGTTTCAATTTACAGCCAGGGGAGAAAATTAATTCTGAATACAATCTCCTGGCAAGCACAGCCCTTGGTTCCAGCTGCTGCTGCTGCTTGTCCACAGATCTCCTTTTGCTCGTCACCAGTCCAAGCCTGTGCTAACATACTATTGTGAATCTTTCACAAGGAGTCAACCCAAGAAGGTGGCAAAGGTGAATCCTGCCCCAGACAGCCTTTTCATTCAGGTCAACATAACCTGAGGGTTGCAAAAAGGGATGGGGGAAAATATAAACCTCTGTTGGTTACAGAGGTATTGATTTACTTTATTTATAACCTGCCTTTCTTGCTGGGAGCCAAGGTGGATCCCAAAGTATAACAATTCAGTCGGGCAGGATAAAATGAACAAGGCTTTAGGACTCGGATTACAGAAATGGAAAACAACGCAGGAACAAAACAAATCTGTCTAAAGCATGACATAACTATAATGCAGGCAGTGGGTTGCAAAGGGCAACATTAAAAGCCAGGCAGTACATACAATAGACTACAATCCTGTTAACTGATTGAACACCTTAACACATGAAACCGCTTGACTGAATCAGACCGTCGGTCCATCAAGGTCAATATTGCCTACTTAGATGGGCAGCAGCCCTCCAGGGTCTCTGACAGAAGGGCTCTTCCACATCACCTACTGCCTGGTCGCTTCAACTGGAGAAGATGCCAGGGATTGAACCTCGGACCTTATGCATACCAAGCAGGTGTACTACCCCTGAGCCACCGCTCCTTCCACCGCTCCTCTCCTTCCTGTTCCCTTATCAGAGAGCCTTCCTGAGTTGTTCCTTCACATCACAGTTCTCATCCTGTTCTAAGAATGCCCTCTTGAACATTTCTGTTTTGCACAGTCCATGAGATGACAGAGGCGTGGGTCCCCTTCCTGACCTCCTCAGGGAGGCCGTTCCACAAGTTGGGAGCCACTTCAGAGAATTCACCTGAGGCAGGTCAGTGCCCTGGACTTCACCAGGGCCAGTTCACTGCCTAAACCTCACTACTGATTGCTGACATGGAGAAGGTGACAGGGGTGGGGTAAGGAACAGCCACCATTAAGCCTTTGGGTCTATCACTTTCCTCAGGCTGGCTCAGCCTGCTAAAAGCAACGTGTGGCTTTCGGTTGTTAACAGAACCATCCCTGGGAGTCTCCCTAAGTTTTTTCAACCTACCAGTGCCAATTAGCCAAGTGGACTACTGCAATGCTGAGTCAGATTGAGGTGACGAGAGAGAAGGTCCTAAAACTGATAGACAACTCAAAAACTGATAAATCACCAGGCCCAGATGGCATACATCCGAGAGTTCTGAAAGAACTCAATTGTGAACTTGTGGATCTCCTGACAAAAATATATAATCTTTCCTTAAAATCAGCCTCCATTCCTGAGGACTAGAAGGTAACTAATGTCACTCCCATCTTTAAAAAGGGTTCCAGAGGAGATCCGGGAAATTACAGGCCAGTCAGTCTGACGTCGATACCGGGTAAATTGGTGGAAACCATTATTAAGGAAAGAATTAGTAGGCACATAGATGAACAAAACCTATTGAGGCAGACTCAGCACGGTTTCTGTAAGGGAAGATCTTGTCTCACTAACCTGTTAGAGTTCTTTGAGGGGGTGAACAAACATGTGGACAAGGGGGATCCAATAGATATTGTTTACCTTGACTTCCAGAAAGCTTTTGATAAAGTTCCTCATCAAAGGCTCCTAAGTAAGCTCAAAAATCATGGGATAGAAGGACAAGTCCTTTTATGGATCAAAACCTGGCTAATTAATAGAAAACAGAGAGTGAGTATAAATGGGCAATTTTCTCAGTGGAGGGTGGTAAGCAGTGGGGTACCGCAGGGATCAGTACTTGGTCCACTGCTTTTTAACTTGTTCATTAATGATTTGGAGATGGGAGTAAGCAGTGAAGTGGCTAAATTTGCGGATGATACAAAGTTGTTCAGGGTGGTGAAAACCAGTGAGGATTGTGAGGCACTCCAAAGGGATCTGTCAAGGATGGGCGAGTGGGCGTCAACATGGCAAATGGGGTTCAATGTGGCCAAGTGCAAGGTGATGCACATTGGAGCCAAAAATCCTAAATATAAATACACAT
>NW_015173262.1:42106-45380 GCF_001447785.1 Gekko japonicus | reverse complement strand
TGACATGATCGAGGTTTATAATATTATGCATGGGATAGAGCAGGTAGAGAAAGAGGTACTTTTCTCCCTTTCTCACAATACAAGAACTCGTGGGCACTCCATGAAACTGCAGAGCGGTCGGGTTAGAACGGATAAAAGGAAGTACTTCTTCACCCAAAGAGTGATTAACACATGGAATTCACTGCCACAGGAAGTGGTGGGTGCTACAAGCATGGACGGCTTCAAAAGGGAATTAGATAAGCATATGGAGCAGAGGTCCATCAGTGGCTATTAGCCACAAGGTATAGCTAGGGGCTCTGGGGCAAGTGATGCTCTGTCTTCTTGGTGCTTGGGGGGGGTCAACAGTGGGAGGGCTTCTAATGTCCTGGCCCCACTGCTGGACCTCCTGATGGCACTGGTATTTCTGGCCACTGTGTGACACAGAGTGTTGGACTGGATGGGCCTTTGGCCTGATCCAACATGGGCGTCTCTTATGTTCTTATGTTCTTATGTGTGTCCTGATTCGGTTCATGGGCTGATTGGGTTTGAAAACAGGACAACATGCCTTGCTTGGAGAGCGGGAGGCCAGCTATTCTGTCAACAGGTGAGAAGAGGCTGCATCTTCTATCCCCCCACAACATGGACTGTCTGGCACGGGACAGACTTTCTCTCTCTCAAGCCTGCGAGCGAGAGCCACACGATGGACCTGTATCTGACAAGACAGCCAGCCAGCTTTCAATGTATGGCGAGATAGCTCTTAGCCAGATACAGTTCAGTGTTATTCTTTTATTTGCAACTGCTTGTGCCTTAAGAGTGGCTCATGCACACAGTACACTCCCTCCTTGTGGAAAAGTTTACGAAAACTGGAATAGTGTCTGGAGTTACTTACTGAGTGCATGCAGATAACCTCAGAGGAGAACCTGGGAAGCTGAAAGCCTCTGGGAAAAGGAGGTCTAGAACCCCAGAGGCTCCTGGCTGGCCCCGGTGGCTGTGCTTTCAGCGCCTGGGAGCAGGAGGAGGGCTCTCTAGGACCACACATGAAAGAGAAAGAAGAGACTGGATTTTTGCCTCCTCCCTTCACTACCCTCTATCTGTTCTTGGGCGATCAGTCCGACTCTACCCCGGAAGACCTGGACCGGGCACTACGGGATGTGGCTGGATGGCTTAGACCGAGTCAATGTCAGGGTTCAATAGTCGGATCACACCACAAAGCGCTTCATAAGAAGTATTCTGTTTATTGGTAGTTCATAACTATGACACATGAACGTCTTTTGTCAGGAATGGCCCAAAGCAGCACCCACAGTACACTCCTTGTGCCTTGAAAAGTTTACGAAAACTGGAATAGTGTCTGGAGTTACTTACTGAGTGCATGCAGATAACCTCAGAGGAGAACCTGGGAAGCTGAAAGCCTCTGGGAAAAGGAGGTCTAGAACCCCAGAGGCTCCTGGCTGGCCCCGGTGGCTGTGCTTTCAGCGCCTGGGAGCAGGAGGAGGGCTCTCTAGGACCACACATGAAAGAGAAAGAAGAGACTGGATTTTTGCCTCTTCCCTTCAATCCCTTCACTACCCTCTATCTGTTCTTGGGCGATCAGTCCGACTCTACCCCGGAAGACCTGGACCGGGCACTACGGGATGTGGCTGGATGGCTTAGACCGAGTCAATGTCAGGGTTCAATAGTCGGATCACACCACAAAGCGCTTCATAAGAAGTATTCTGTTTATTGGTAGTTCATAACTATGACACGTGAACGTCTTTTGTCAGGAATGGCCCAAAGCAGCAAGGCACCCAGAGTTATACTAGTTTCAAAACACCCCGCATTACAAGCAGAAGCCAATAAGCATTGTGCGCGCATGCGGGAGAAAAGAAAGCGGGCAGAATAGGAGCCGTTTGTTCCCAGCAGGTCAGGAGCAGCATAAGCAGATAACAACCCAGACAGAAGACGTTGTTAGTGTACCAGGCTGAGGAGAGGAGGATCTCCCCGCCCCCACATTACAGGGAAATGGCCGTGTTAACTGACAGTCGATTGAAACTGAATCCGATGAAAATTGAGGTCCTGTGCGTGAATCGGAACGACTCGGGGTTAGGGATCCCACTACCGACCTTCGACGGGGCGCCGTTGGTGCCAGTGTCAAGGGTCAGGAGTCTGGGAGTGCTCCTGGATGTTTCCCTAACAATGGAGGCCCAGGTAGCAGCCACTGCCAAGGAAGCCTTTTACCATCTTCGGCTGATTAGGCAGTTGTTTGCCTTCCTCGAATGCAATTATCTGGCGTCAGTGATCCACGCTATGGTCACCTCAAGGCTGGACTACTGCAATGCTCTCTACATGGGGCTGCCCTTGGTGCAACTCTGGAAGCTGCAGCTGGTGCAAAATGCAGTGGCCAGGCTGTTGATGGGAGCACATTCAGCCTGTGCTAAAGATACTGCACTGGCTGCCAATAGCATACCAGATTCGTTTCAAGGTGCTGGTTTTGACCTTTAAAGCCCTTTTTGGTCAGGGACCTGCCTATCTGAGGGACCGCCTTTCCCCGCATGTTCCCCAGAGAGCACTGCGATCAGGGTCACAAAACACTGAGATGTATTTTTGTATTTATTGGGATTTATGTAAGCCGCCCTGAGCTTGCTTCGGCAGGGAGGGTGGGGTAAAAGTTTAAATAATAAATAAATAAATAAATACCCGAAGGAGTCTCAGAGTGGCTCACAAACTCCTTTTCCTTATCCTCCCCACAACAGACACCCTGGGAGGTAGGTGGGGCTGAGAGAGCTCTCCCAAGAACTGCCCTTGAGAGGACAGCTCTGAGAGAACTTGTGACTGACCCATGGTCACACCAGCAGCTGCATGTGGAGGTGTGGGGGATCAGACCCGGTTCTCTCAGATTAGAGTCTGCTGCTTTTAACCACTGCATCAAACTGGCTCTGTGGCCTGTGCTCATGGTGACTGTTCAGATCTGTGTTGTTGCCACCCCGGTGCATAGTGAGCTCCATCAATGCCATGGCTTGTCTTGGTCCCATGGCTTGGGAGGAGGTGATGGGCACAGACTATACCCGTCATGGCCCACTCTGATGCTCACCAGTATTCCCCGGAACTCAGCCCTGTGGCACTGTTAGCACTTCTGGGGCCTGGTTGGTTCCCATGACTGGCAGCAGGTCTGCTTGGGGTGGCAAAACATCCTTTGGCAATATCACGGGCACATTGAAAATGAGCCGAAAGTGCTCTCAGGGGCCAGGATTCAGCTTCTGGGAAATCTCAGGTTTCCATTTGGATTTTTTAAAAATAAAGCAATTCTGTAGTCCTTGTA
>NW_015173262.1:41604-41800 GCF_001447785.1 Gekko japonicus | reverse complement strand
TGAGAGAGCTCTTTCGAGAACTGCCCATGAGAGAACAGCTCTGAGAGACCCAAGGTCACACCGGCAGCTGCATGTGGAAGAGTGGGGAATCAAACCCAGTTCTCCCAGATTAGAGCCCACACTCCTAAACACTACACCTAACTGGCTCTCTTTAGATATAGGATTTAGATATACAATTCAACTCTCTTTAGATGTA
>NW_015173262.1:32965-40213 GCF_001447785.1 Gekko japonicus | reverse complement strand
AAGATAGGCATATTTTCCAGGCGCGATCACACCGCAACATCTGGGAAGCGTAGAGCTCCCGTGGCTAACCCGAGGCTTCCCGCCGAAGATGCGGTGTAAAAAACTAGTACCTCCAAGGTATTAGTTTCCGGAAACCGCAGGGCAAGGGCGAGCGTCTGATCGCATTTCCGGTGGTAGTTCATGGCATCCGGCGCCCGCCCATGTCCCGTCGCAAAAAGGTTTTTTCCCCCAAGTCTCCACAGGATGTGCACAAGCACCCAACAGCGCATGCGCACACTTCGGTTTAAAAGAAAACACAACCCCGTTTGCCATGGCAGCGGATTGTCGTGTGATTAGCACCTCCCCCGAACCACGGGACATCGGCGGTTCCCCCCCGCATTTTCCGGCCCGTGTGACCGGGGCCCAGCAATGGCAATCTGGCTGCTTGTGTAATGCTTGTGGTGTGTATAGGAAAAGTCTCTGGAACAGGGCAACCTCTTGGAAATCATGGGCACATCATCTCAGGCATCTGCTGGTACCTGGCATCATAGTCCTTTCACATCCTAGTGCACAGTTCATAAGAGAGCAAAAAGCTCCTTGCTAGCTAACAAAAGGTATGTGGGTCCCTGACCGCTAAGGGCCTTAAAGGTCAAAACCAGCACCTTGAACTTGATCCAGTGCTCCACTGGTAGCTTTAGGCTGGAAGAGGGTGACTAGCCCAGGCCCACCCAGCAAGCTTCCATGGCATGGGTACGGATTCGAACTTGGGTTTCCCAGATCCTGATCTGACATTCTGACCACTACACAACACTGGCTATTCCTTCTTCCATTGATTTCAGAAATGTAATAAATTATGGGAAATACATCTATAGATGCAAATTTGTTTGAATCATTAACATGATTCATTAACATGATTCCATCAGGTCACAGGGCTTTGGAACGCTCCAGCAACTGGGACACCGGCAGTGCCTGATCCTGGGCAAAGCAGGAACCAGGATACTACATAGTACAGCCCAGGATTTGTGAAATCAGAGCTGGCTTTAGCAGGGTTTTTTTCTTTCTCCTTTAATTAGAACAGCTCACCATGATAATCTTTTAAAACCTGGCGTGTATCCCTACTTCGTGTGTATTTTTAAAAAAGTATTTGTCAATTTTCCCAGAGAAAGATTCCACCTAAGCCAGCCCCACAAAAATCAATAAGGAAAAACACAGCAACTAATGAACAGGAGAGATGCACACAGACCAAGCAGCAAAATATTAACACCAGCCTACAAAGAAATCATGACCTTCATGAAAGCACAGGGTCAGATCCTGGGGTTCTGTGCCCCATAGAGCCTTCCCAATATCTTGCCTCAAGTGCCCTTACTAATGGAATGGATTTTGCAGGATCTGATTCATATTGTTACATGTTCTATTCTGAGCCAGTTTGGTGCGCAGGCTCTAATCTGGGAGAACCAGGTTCGATTTCCCGCTCCTCCACTTGCAGCTGCTGTTGTGACCTTGGGTCAGTCACAAGTTCTTTCAGAGCTGTTCTCTCAAGAGCAGTCCTTGAGAGAGCTCTCAGCCCCACCTACCTCACAGGGTGTCTGTTGTGGGGAGGTGAAGGGAAAGTAGATTGTAAACTGCTCTGAGACTCCTTCAGATAGTGAAGGGCGGGGTATAAATCCAATCTCTTCTCTCTCCTCTTCTTCTATTCTGAGTGATGCAAAGTTCCAGGGACAGGCGGCAGGCTATAGTTTCCTTTGGAGAAATGTGAATTAGGGCGCCTTAGTCATATCTGTTTGATTTCTACACACAGAAACATAGCGGAAGTGAATACAACACTCCTACAATCCAACAGTACAAATGCTAATCCTGTATCAGGTGCCTAATCTTCACAGATGTTTTACTTTCTCCAGTCCGTGCTCTACCTTTGAACTACAAACTGGTTTGTTTCACACACACACACCCCTCTGCTGAACGCAGGTCTCACCTCCCATGCTTCTTAGGGTCATCTCTCATTCAGGAACATTCAGAGCAGTCACACGCTGGTATCAAGCGTCATCAGGTAATATTTTAGGGACAAAATGTTACCCTTCCAACATTCACATAAATCAAGACAGCTCAGACCTGTGCCAATATTGTAACAAGCTTGGAACTGGCAAGTGGTTCTGCCCTGTATGCTTGGAAGGATGCCAGTCAGTGTTCCCTCTAAGCTGAGTTAGTGTGAGCTAGCTCACAGTTTCTTAGCCTCCGGCTCACACATTTTTGTCTTAGCTCAGGAAGGAGGGCTCCAGAGCAAACTGATTTATGCAGGAGCCAAATGGCTCGCTCACAATGCCAGTGGCTCACAAAGTAGAATCTTTGCCAACAAGACTCCACAGCTCAGAGGGAGCATTGATGCCAGTTACTGTGGGATCAGACATGTCAAAGGGAATGTTAAGGTGTCTTGACCACTGTTAACTGCCTGACCAATTGGGCCTTGAATGTCAGGAAATGGTTTTGTTCAAGTGCTCACCAAGAAGAAGAAGCAGAAGATTCGTACCCCGCCCTTCACTACCCAAAGAAGTCTCAGCTTACAATCTCCTTTCCCTTCCCCTTCCCACAACAGATGCCCTGTGAGGTGGCTGGGGCTGAGAGAGCTCTCCTGTGAACTGCTCCTGAGAGAACAGCTCTGAGAGAACTTGCATTTGACCCAAGGTCACACCAGCGGCTGCATGTGGAGGAGTGGGCAAATCAAACCCGGTTCTCCCAGATTAGAGTCCACCACTCTTAATCACTACACCAAACTGACTGAATGAAACTAGCAAGACCCCCCCCTTAGCCAGAAGCAGCAGAGGGGTGTCCCCCCCCCCCTTAGCCAGATGCAGCAGAGGGGTGCCGATATGATAAGGAGAAGTAGTGTTTAGGCACCATCAAGGAGCCTCACAGAGAAAAAAGCAGATGCGCTTTGGTGGGAAGAGATGACTGAAGCACCTGGAGGCGCAAGGCCTCTCTGGGAACCTGAGGTGGGGTTGCAGATCTGCTGCCCAGTAGGAGTGCCTTCACTTTGACCTGGACAGCCCAGGCTGGCTGAGTTCCATCAGACCTCAGAAGCTAAGCAGGGTTGGCTTGGTCAGTATTTGGATGGGAGACCCCCAAGGAACACCGGGGTCATCAGGACACACAGGCAGGCAATGGGAAACCACCTCTGATTGTCTCTTGCCTTGAAAACCCCACCAGGGGTAGCACTTTCACAGTGATCTCCAGTATTCTCCAAAGGAAGCCAATCCAGGTAAGCAGCCCCTGGAACTCCTTGTTGTTTAGAGACATGGAGAATCTGTAACAATACAATGAGGGGCTAGGGCTGGCCTCTCTAGGAGCAGGCGTTGCTCCTCGGCCGCTTAGAAATCTGCACCAATTTTTAATGTGTACTGTGTTAGATAGTCTGTCAAGCGCCAGCAGTTAATCTCTGTCTCCATACAAGTCTGTGTTGTTCTCTTTAAACTGCAGCCCTCCTGCTTTGTTATGATACGTTGTGTTACATCACACACTTGCATCAAACATTTCTACAATTAGCAGTCAATTTGCTACACATCAACAAAGTTTCCAAAGATCTGGGTCAAGAAATACGGGCATGAAACTTGGAGTTTCTTTGGGTGCAGGGAGGAGGATATATTTTGCTCTTGCTCAGTCTGTCCAATTTGGCCACCTTTGTACAATGTTCTTTTCTTGTTTTGTTCCAAAGAAGAGATTTTTGGCTGGCAGTAAAACTTTGATCTATCGATCCAGCACCTTTTTATCCTTCTCTTCCTTCAAGGTGCCAGGCGCGTTGTACATGATTCCCTGTTCCTCCTTCCATCCTAGTAGATCATGACGATAGATGGTTGTGATGTTATTGTACTGGAGCAATGTAGTAATGACAGATTTCTTTTGAAAAGCAGAAATAAAGTTCCTCCCCTGACACAGGGTGGATATGGCAGAGGGTTAGGCTGGGAACATGGCGCTGATGCACGTGGGACGGTCAACCATGTACACCTTGCAGTCAACACACTGAACAAAAGGCACTTTGACCGATCTTTCTAAAAAGATAATATCAAACCAGGCTTCAGAAAGATTGCAGGGGGAAAACCAAGCAAGTGGGCAATTAGAGGACGATGTCATGTGGATGCCAAACTGGAACACAAACCTCCATTTGGAAGCAACCGTCTTCTCCAGACCTACCCAGGTACACAGTCCATTTTGTTATGTGCAAGGGCTGTTCTTGAAGAAGACATAAAGCACAAAGTTGCAGGTGCCCCAACCCCTGAACTATTGGAAATCTCTCCTGCTCCCCTTGCCCATGAGATGCCCTTTCAGACATCTATTCACATGTGCCGAAAATCTTTCTTTAAATAAAAAGCATGTTTCTCAGAACACATTGATGACCACAGGAACAGACAGCTTTAAAAGAGGATTAGATAGATTCATGGAGGATAGGTGTATCAGTGGCTCCGAGCCATGGTGACTAAAGGGAACCTAAAGGCAACCAACCCCTGAATGCCAGAGCCAGGAGGCAACCTCAGGGGAAGGCCTTGACCTCTATGCCCTGTTGCTGGCCCTCTAGAGGAACTAGTCAGCCCCTGTGTGAGACAGGATGCTGGACCAGATGGACCTTCACTGGTCTGATCCAGCAGGGCTCTTCTTATGTTCTTATCAGGGAAGGCCTTGGCCCCTATATGCCCTGTTGCTGGCCCTCCAGAGGAACTGGTTGGCCCCTGTGTGAGACAGGATGCTGGACTAGATGGACCACTGGTCTGATCCAGCAGGGCTCTTCTTAGGTTCTTATTTATTTATTTATTTATACTTTCAATTTCTATACCGCTCAATCCCGGAGGCTCTGAGCGGTTTACAAGCATTTTACATTTCCTAACTAGGGCCACATACAATGTATATATATAGGGAGGTGAGTGCCTACCAGTTACCCCGCCAGCGTGTGTGTTCTTTTCCTTATGGTGGAAGCTTGTCTCGGCAGGCTCCGCAGCGGCTCCTTCTGGGGAAGCTCCCATAGTCTGCGACTGTGCGACGACTTCCTGCGCTGGCCTCTGTCCAATTGGCTCCGGCCAAGCAGTGTCATCGCGTTGTTGCGTCTCAGGGCCAATCCCCGCCTGGAACGATTGCTGCTTGGTGTTAAATTGCCGCCATGTTCTTTCATCGGATCGCTCCGCCGCCGCCGCCACCGTTGCTGCCGCCGGCACCACTGCTCCACTCCTCCTCGCCGCCACAACGCCAGAAGGCGGGTGCCCCCCTGCACCTAAGGCAGGTACCCATTTATCTACTTGCTAGGCTTTCGAACCACTGGGTAGGCGGGAGCTAGGACAGGGGCCGGGAGCTCACCCCAGCTGCGGTGGGACTCTAACAGCCTTAAGGCTGTTCATAGATGGATTACCTGCAGGCTCCCTTTACTGCCTGCGCCACCGCGCCATTATTAAATTTTATACCCAATACCAAATTGTGCATTACCACAATGCCATCGTCGCCTGCAATAACAATTATACTAATCATCAAGGCCTTACTTCAAATGTACTAAGTTTTAAATCCATGTTGTGCCTAACCTCGCCTCTGTGTCCATGGCAGAGGGCCCACCACTGTGTCAGCAAGGCGCATCATTCTCAGTACACACACATTACCCCACTACCACCAAAATACCTGGTGGTGAATAAAAAGTATCTCAAAAGCATCAACATGCAGATTCAATCACCAGCTCCTGCAAGAGCATCAACATGAAAATTCAATCACCGGTGTTTGTAAAACAGTCGCATGCGTCAACTTCATTTTTGAACTTCAAAAAATTAATCCACCTTCATGCTATAATAACCCATTTGTCCTTTGCTGTTTGAGACTAATTTATTTTTAAAGGAGGGAGGAAAGTGGTTCTAAAATTAACGTTTCATAAAAAGATTGTTGTACATGTGCTCGGCAAACCACAGTGCTTCACAAACATAAACATCCTCTAAAAGAGTTTAGGTCTATTGCTCATTTATTAGGACCCTGGGAGGGACGGAAGGAAGGAAAAGCAAGAGTTCAGCCTAGGATGCCGCATCCATCATTATGTGGCTGGAGAGGAAGGTAGAGAAGTTTGGGGGGTTGGGCGAGGTGGATGATATCTGGCAAATCTGCGTGGTAGCCCTCTCACCTGTGGGTGGTCAGAAGCATGGGAGAGGAGGTGCAAATGAATGAGGTCTCAGCTGAACATCCCTGAAGCTGGTATTTTGCATGGATCTAGCCAGAAGCACAAGCTTTCTAGCCCCGGCAGAAAAGGCCTTCCTCACCCTTTGCAGCCCGCGGGCCGGAATGACCCAACCTATTGGATTCCAGACCAGCCTAGGGGTGGCAGACATTTGTTTTTGCTGCTTGTCCATTTAGATGATAGTTTGTGTGTGTTTGTAAAGCACCTTGAATTCTTCACTGGGACAAAATAGGGGCATAAATGTCTGAATACAACAAATAACAATGTGTTGCACTCTCAGAGCCTCACTTATGGCTCCATTATCCTCTTCAGCTGCAGAAAATAAATGCATTGTGGAATTTGAAACCCCTGGTTGCAAGTCACCACCAGACCCTTCAGATGAGAGGCAACTCAAAAATCTGATACATGTTATTTGTATGAGTTGATTACTATTTCTCTATTGGGTATGCGAACGGACAAGAAAATAAAATGAAACCCATTGAACCTAATGAAATGTACTTCTTAATTACGCCTTCACTGTTGTAGACCATGAAAGGGGAGCCCCTCTAGGAATCCATACTCTCTCAGTTTAACCCTTCACTTAACTGAGAAACATAGCAAGCATTATTTTGCTGCAGGAAATTTCAAGTCTGCTCCCCAGAGCAATGTGGGCCCTAAGAATTAGGTAAGCCAAGTCCCCTCTCCATGGAAACTGAAGCAAGTGGGGTGATTTGCAATCAATCCCTCTCCTGTGAAATTATTGCCCCCTACTATGGGATCTCTGCTCTAAAGGGGTGGGGGTCATGCACCCAGTTCTTCCTCCTCTAGTTTCTGTCTCAGCTCAGAAGCCACAAAGGAGGACTTCTCGGTCTATGGATGGGCGATGGCAGTCACTCTCCCCAGAGCTTGGGGAGGCGATTAGCACACCATCGGCATGGAGGGGTGCCACCTCAAGTGGCACTCCCACGGAGTCTTTGTGAAAGGCTCCAGGCCAGAGAGCTTTGAGGGTTAGCCTCTTCAATGGCTTGCTGCCAGAGAATTGAGGCTTCCCTCCGCTCTGAAGGTTCTACCGATGAGTGGCCTTAGGGCACAAGCTAACCCGA
>NW_015173262.1:15052-32915 GCF_001447785.1 Gekko japonicus | reverse complement strand
TGATCTTAGTTTTTTTTATGTTGAGCTTCAAGCCCACTTTTGCACTCTCCTCTTTCACTCTGAGCAAGAGGCTCTTTAGGTCCTCTTCACTTTCTGCCATTAGAGTGGTATTGTCTGCATATCTGAGGTTGTTGATCTTTTCCCCAGCAATCTCAATTCCCGCTTGTGAGAGACTTACTTGAGTGCAAATAGTGAATTGATGAGTGATTCGAGCCCGGGAGAAGCGGTTTGAAAGTGTAAACAAAGTTGAAAAATGGCGGCATCATGAGGAAAGTTTAAAGCGAAGCCTCAGAGTCCGAGGCCGGAAGAGGGAGCTGACGTCATGAAGCTGTTAGCGGATATGGCCAAGCCAGTGATGGATCAGCTCGATGGTATTAACCAGCAACTGACCTCATTAAATCAAAACTTCACAACAGCAACAGCTGACAGAAATGGGGGGGAAAGCGGAGCTGGTGGCTGAGAAAGTTACAGAGACACCTCACTCAAGCAAGAAGATGAAGAAAAGAATGGGTGAAGTGGAAACAAAACAAAATCTTCAAGAAAATCGTTTGTTGCAGCTGCAAATGGAAAAGGCTAATATGATTCTCAGGTTCCAGGGGGTTCCTGAGACAGAAAAGGAAGATTTGTGATTGCTTGCTTGAGATTTTTGCATTAGTAATCTTCATGTTCTACTGCTATGTGAACAGAGACGTATCAATAACCTTATATGGCTGTATTATGGATCCTTGTTACACTTATTTTAGGTTTTTCCATCACCCTGACCCTGTAGTTTTGCAAATTAGAAAATAAAAAAAATAATAAAGACAAAAAAAAGGAAGGGATAAGTTTGGAAAGCAAGGAGGCCAAGACTGGGAGGGAAGAGAGGGCAGATTAAAGAAGTAGAACAATCATGGGTTCCCTTATCCAGCAGTCCCAACAAAGTTGGAAAAGTTCCAAAGTAGCAAGGAGGAGGGTCTAGATGGGCAAAGGTCTCTGTCCTGTAAGTTCAGCAATGGAGGAGCAATCCTGGGAATCAGACTGGACTTCTGCACCACTAAGCCTTGTTCTGTTGTGGCAGAGGAACTGTCTGGCATGGAGAAGTGAACCCAATCATGCCAGAAGTCACCGTTAGACTATTTTACCTGCTCATTTACTATTGGGGTCAAATGCTATTGGTTATATTTTTGGATCCTCTCTCTCATAGGGCCACACTTCAGAACGTTACCTGTGATTAGGAAAATTTGAGATCTACTGTGATTGGGGTAATTCTAGGAAAATTTCTCTTACTAGGGGAAAGAGACAGAATCCTGGCTTCTACTAGCAAATTTGATATATTTTTTTCTTGATCAGCTTCCCAGAGAAGGCAAATTCTTGCAGGGTCCTAGAAGGATGGTAATTGTTCTGCAACACTGACCATTAATCATGGTCTGAATTTTGATGGGCCATCAGGAAGCCATATAATAAAGTATCTTTCCTTTATCCATAGTTGTAGTTCCCCTTCCTATATTTTTCTTTGTAGTTTGTAGTCATATTGAAAAAATAAAAATACCCCTCTGGGGGTTTCAAAAAAAGAAGAAGAAGAAGAAGCCACAAAGGAGTCCTCCTTGGTCTGTTTTGCATTTAAGTACCTAAAGGAAAGTGCTATCACTTCCATTTACCTCCCCTTAGCCCTCATGTGAATCAGGTGCTTCCTCTTCTATCTCGAGAGCCTTCCCTGGCTACCTCAAGAGCCAGTTTGGTGTAGTGGTTAAGAGTTGTTATGTATTAAGTTCTGTAGTGAGCTTGAGTTCTGGACAGGATTGTAAGCCCACCAATCAGAGCTGCGCAATGTTCTGGAGGGAAGCACTCTGATTAGACCTTATCTGTAAATAGTGATTGGTTGTTACATGATGCTGAACCAACGCCAGAATGGCGGACGACCGAGAGGCCCCTGAAGAACCCAGGGCAGAAGAACGAGACCCGGCTGATCAAGCAACTGCAACACTTGAACCAGTGCCTGCACCCCGAACAGTGATGGCCGTCAACCTGCGGTTCGAAGCATTCGAGCTGGACCTAGAGGACTGGGACTCTTACCTCGCCAGGTTCGATTTCCACCTCCAGGCAAACCAGATCAATGATGAGGACCAGCAGAAGGCGACGCTCCTCAGTTCCTGTGGGAGAGCAGTATTCGACATCGCTCAGTCCCTGGTCGCTCCAGCTGAAATCAAGGCCGTGTCCCTGGCTGACCTGAGGCTGAAGGGTCATTTCGTGCCGTAACCATCGCAGATCACTAGTCGGCACACGTTCTATAAACGGTCCCAGGCAGCCAACGAGATGGTTGCTGAGTGTGCGTTGGCCTTGCTGCGCACCCATGCAACTTCTCCGACCTCAGGGAAGCACTCCTTGACCGGCTCATCTGCGGCATGAAAGATGAGAAGCTGCAGCAATGGCTGTTCACACGGCAAGCCCTCACCTTCGCTGTGGCCTATTCGGAAGCTGTAGCCACTGAGGCCGCTGAGAAGGCAATGCAAGAAGTGTGTCAGAACCTGACCCCAGTCCAACAGGGGGCCAGCAAGTCAGTGCACCACAAATCAACAAGCAAGTCCAAGGGAGAGCGTGATGACATCAACAGCTCTCGAGCTCTGAGGCCAAGCGGACCCTAGTGAAACCCAAGCCGAGGTGAGCCTGTGCCGGATGTGGTGGAGATCACAAGCGGGATCGCTGCTGGGTGAAGGATATCATTTGCCGATCCTTTGACAAGTGAGGCCATTTGGCCAGAGTTTGCAGAGTCAAGAAGAAGAAGACACCACCATCGTCTCCTTGTGCACGTCCCCGGGTTCGAGGTGAGGACAACGCAAGGTCTCTAGATTGCCATTTGACCAACTGCTGTTCCTGCCCATCGACCATCCTGAAAACCGGATCACGATCAAGGAAGAAGATCCTAGTCACCATCCTCCTGAATGGCATACCATGTGAGATGGAGGTCGACTCGGGATCAGCTGTGACCGTCATCTCATCCGAAACCTTGCAGCATTTGTTCCCGCAATGGAGCCGTCAGCGTTTGAAGCCGAGCAGTATTCATCTCTCCGATTTCCAGGGGAGACGCATTTCTGTGGCTGGGGAAGCCACTTTTGAGGTACACTTTAAGGGGTTCAGAGAGTCACTGAGCCTCCTTGTTGCTGAGGGGTGCCGAGCCAGCCTTTTGGGATTGGACTGGTTCGAGGCCCTCAGAATTGCTATTAGTGGAATTAACCAGGTCAGCGCGAGTAAATTGAGTTCACTGTATGATGAATTTGCTGATGTATTTGATGGTACGTTGGGAATATATAGGGGACCGCCGGTAACCTTTGATCTAGTTCCTTCGGTAGCACCTATAAGGCTAAAGTATTGTAAGGTGCCCCTTTCCATGAAGCCACGTATTGAGGCCAAGTTAGACAAGGCTCATGGCCCAAGGTGTGTTAGAACCGATATCACATGCAAAATGGAAAACCCCTATTGTGAAACCAATAAAGCCTGATGGGTCGGTAAGAATCTGTGCCGATTATAAATGCACAATAAACAGGGCACTACAGCAACACTCATACCCCGTACCAGTCATTAGCCATGTGCTAGCGTCATTGGGAGAAGGTAAAGTCTTTGCTAAATTAGATCTAGCTCAGGCTTACCAACAACGTCCTGTAGACCCCCAAGCTGCTGTAGCACAAACCATTGTTACGCATAGGGATGTGTTCAAAGTAAACAGATTGCAATTTGGGGTAAATGTTGCTCCAGGTATTTTTCAAGGGCTCATGGAAGGATTGTTGAGGGACCTACCAGGGGTGGTACCTTATTTTGACGATGTTTTGATTGCCGGGAGAGCTGAAGATGATCTAATGGAGCACATCAGGGCTGTATTAAGCCGTTTCCAAGCAGCAGGTTTAAAGGTAAAAAAATCGAAGTGCCACTTGGGAGTGCCCAAAGTAGAATTTGGGGGGGGGTTGATCGATGCTGATGGGGTACACCCTACAACGGGTAAGGTACAGGCCATTAGAGATGCCCCAAGACCTGGGTCCAAGAAGGAACTTCAGTCCTTCTTGGGAATCTTAAATTTCCATCATGTGTTCCTACCGCATAAAGCTTCAATTGCAGAACCATTGCACAAGCTCCTCAACAAAGGGGCTAAATGGGAGTGGGGCTCGCAGCAAGATTTAAGGCAATCAAGTCCTTACTGTCTTCTGATGCAGTACTCACCCATTATGATGAGTCAAAGCAGCTGGTGTCAGCTGCCGATGCTTCACCTTATGGGGCTGTCTTGATCCACGTGATGGCGGACGGAAGGGAAGCGCCAATTGCATATTACTCCAGGACGCTCACTGTAACCGAGAGGAACTATGCACAAATAGACAAAAAGGGACTGGTGCTCATGGCTGGTGTGAAAAAATTTCACGACTTTCTCTATGGGAGACCTTTTATTACGGTAACCGACCATAAGCCCCTACTGGGAATCCTCGCGCCAGACACCCAACATCATGTCGGCCAGAATGTTGTGCTGGATGGTTCTTTTGTCTGCATATGACTATGTATTGGAGCATCGGCCGGGCAAGAACATGGGGCATGCAGACGCCCCCAGCCAGTGTCCTCTGCCTGGAATGGACTCAGACCCTGCACCGGCATTCGAGGTAATGGCCCTCGAGGAACTGACCAAACCTCCGGTGCATGCTTCGGACATTGCGACCGCCTCAGCCAAGGACTCCACTATCGCCAGGGTGCTCAACTGGGTGTGGAGGGGGTGGCCGGAGGGGCACGTCGCAGAAGAGTTTAAGCCTTATGCTTCAAGGCAATGTGAACTGTCAGTCCACAAAGGCTGCTTATTGTGAAAGGTGCCACTGGACTGTTTGGGGCCGGGGGGGGTGGCTCTGCAACTTACCTGGCTGCTTCTTGTGCTGACTGAGGGCTGCTGGGAGCAGGGGGCGGGGCTTGTTGCATGTGCCCAACCCCTGGTTTCCTGTGCGCTCCTGCAGGAAATGACCCCTGACTATACACCTTACAAAGGAGGCTTCTGATTGACACAGTCCAGCAGAGAAGCAGTTTGCCATACTCATTCCCTGTTTGTCGAAGCAGCAGACAGGGGGCTCAGTGACCCCCTGGGCTGCCTCGGCAGAAACAGTTGGACAAAGCGTCCTTTTCAGTAGCAGGGTCACCCCGCCCCTCTCTCTTCCATATCAGGGGATGAGGCGATACCCACCACTCCATCGGGAAAGGCCAGGCACGGAAGATGAGATCAGGGAGGAGCTTGCTCCTCGAACAATTGGCGGTGTGGGTGGTTACAGAAGTGAACTGCTTTCTTGCTGGAATTAATGAGGAAGTGAAACAGTGCTGTTTTGGAAAGGCGAATGCAAATAGTCATTTTGCCTCTCTTCCTTGCTGAGCAACCAAATGCAGCTTTTGGTGCCCCCCTCCCTGCAGCTGGGTACCACAGGCAGCGGCCCTAGGGTTGCCAGCTCTGGGGTGGAAAACACCTGGAGACTTTGGGGGTGGATCCGGGTGAGGGTGGAGTTTGGGGAGGGGAGGGGAGGGACCTCAGCATGGTACAGTGCCTCAGAGTCTACCCTCCAAAGCAGCCATTTTCTCCAGGGGAGCTGATCCTCTGTCACCTGGAGACCAGTGGTAAAAGCAGGATATCTCCAGGCCCCACCTGGAGGCTGGCAACCCTATACCCAGATCGCCCACTCCTAATGCCGGCCCTGCTTCCCCTCTCCTGGGCCCTTAAGTGGAGGGAGGCTCCTTGGGGGAGAGCAGTGCCCTCCCCATGGTATATGCAGGGATGTTGGGATTTTTAAAAAAATACCAAAGGAGGTATTCAGAAAATATGATCAAAGTCAGCCTTGTTCACTGCTCTGGAAAGAAACAGCCCCTCCCGCTCTTTCTCAGAAGATGACCCAATAACATTTCAGGCAACTACTGAGAGCTGTTATATATGACACACACTTCTGTCATTCGTTAACCTATATAAACCAGAATTGTTCAGGAGGGTGAAAAGTACTGGGTTTGATACACCAGGACACGGGCCACAACATCGGAGAAGACGCGTTTATTAGGGACATGGGACAAAAACTAACGGCCGGGTGGCCAACTTTATACAATTGGGGAGGGTTCTATTGTATGGGTTCTATTGGTGGGTTTGAACTTCCCGCCAAGGTCCCTATTGGCTCCTTACTTGAAGTTCAGGAGCCTAGTCCCTATTGTCTTCGGGACTGAAGCTCTTGCTGCCTCTGGCTGGCGCCTGGCAGTGGTCTGAGGGCATAACACCCCTCCCCCCATAGTTCTGTCACTACCTATGTGATGTAGTCTCTCAGATAGGTGGGGGGCCTGCGCTCCCTGAAAGATCGCTGGGGGCTGGCACTGGGTCCGTGGTGGTTCTTTCGGACCGAGGAGCGGAGACTGGAGACTGGGGTTGCTGTTGTAGTTGTTGCTGTGGCGGTAGGGCCTCTGGTTCTGCAGCAGCTTGGCTTGGTTCCCCCTGGGGAGGGATCCCCCCCATTCTGGGTTGCCAGTTACTCTTCGGTTGCCGGGGTGGGGGTCTCGGGTCCATTGGGTAGCTGTGATGGCGCCCTGGCTTCAGGGGTTAATCGCTGTCGTAGGTGGTCGACATGTTTCCGTAGGAGTCTGTCCCCTTCTGCAGTGACCTCATACAACATTGGGCCAGTGGGTTTAACGATTTGGCCAGCTACCCAGGGAAGTCCCGCCCCAAAGTTTTTAAAATAGACGGGCTCTCCAGGGAAGAACCCCCTTGGCGCCTCTCTGTCCTCTACTCATTTCTGGGAGTCAGGTGTGCGGTACAGGTGAAGCCGGTCCAAGAGGGTTGCGGGGCGGCAGCCCATCAGAAGCTCAGCTGGGCTGTGGCCAGAGACCAGGTTTGGGGTTGTCCTCTGTGTCAGGAGGAATCGGGCAAGCCGGAACTCCCAGTCCCTGTCTGTTATTCTGCGAAGGGCTTCCTTGGCCGTACGGACCATCCTTTCTGCCTCGCCATTCATCGCACGGTGGAAGGGGGCCTGTCGTGCCCCAGTGGAACCCCAGGCACCGGAGGTCTGCCGGCCGTACTGGCCAAGGATGTAGGAGAGAAGCGAAGGTCTCAAAAACAGGAGAGGCCTGGAGTTGCACCACTGCCAGGTCTTCTCCCTCAGATCGATTGTTTCTCTGTTCGATCTCTCTGTGCTCACCCAGCCAGTTGCTCCCAACATCCTCCCCGACCTTCCTCTGCTTCTCTCCTTTTATCCTCTCCTTCCTCCCTGTTATCCCTCCCCCTTCCCTCGTTAGGGATTCTATTGCACCTGTGTCCTGCCAATCCCCTCTTTGGCTTTCCCCATAGGACCACTCCTCTTTGGTCCCACCCTCCTGTGGTTCCCTGTGCGGCCCTTCCTTAACGATCATATCTATGGGTGTGCCCACTTCCGGGATGTCTCCGCGAGCGAACAACCGCATCTGCGAGGGCCCTGGATCTCTTTCCTTTGGCAAAGTTGGTCTTTTCCAATTAGTCCATAGCTGTGCCTGCACACACCTCCCCAGTATCTCCTGTCGGCACCCCAGGTCTGTCTCCTGCTCTATCTTTCTCTCCTCTTTTCTTAATATGTGACTTCTGGGCATCCCTGTTCTTGGGGGAAGTGGGGTTGGCATCACAGCAGTTTCCAGGCTCTCTCTTGTAGTTCCTGTGGCTCTGAGTTGTTCCCCTACATCCCCGCTGAGCTGTGAGCCCAGCACGGGGCGATCTGATGTGTCTGATAAGGTTCCTCTGAAGGAAGTCCTGGAACTCAGCCAAGGTGAATGCGGCCCCGTTATCGGACACGATCATGTCCGGCAGCCCATGTGTGGAAAAGATCCAGCGGAGGGACCTTATGACGGCTTTGGAAGACGTGGTGGACACGGGGCTGATCTCCAACCACTTGGAGTATGAGCTGACCATTATTAAAAACAACAGCCCCTGGAACAGGCCGGCAAAGTCCACATGAAGCCAGGACCATGGTTTGTGGGTGGACTCCCATTGTTGTGTCGAGGCGCTCAGAGGGTTGGGGTGGACTTCTTGGTATATTTTACACCCCTGTACCCATGTCTCGATCTCTGCGACTATCCCGGGCCACCACACGTAGCTCCGTGCAAGGGCTTTCATGCAGACTATGCCCGGGTGTGCTTCATGTAGTGTGTGCAAGACCCGCTGTCTCATGGTTCCCGGTACCACAACCCTGTCTCCCCATAGCAAACATCCCTTGAGGGCTGAGAGTTCGTCTTTCCAAGCTTTAAAAGCTGTAAACTCTGTCCCCGGGGAAGCCGATGGCCACCCCCTCACCCCCCAGCCCAAGACCCAGGAGAGGACGGGGTCCCTGGATGTGCAGGTGGCCATGTCAGAAGCCTGCAGGGGAGGTTCCGGGAGACCTTCCAGCATGAGCACCCCCAGTGTGGGAGCCAGATCCCCATCCACCGAAGGAAGTGGTAGCCTGCTCAGGGCATTGGTGTGCCCCATTGCCATGCCAGGCCGGTGTTCCAGATTGTATTGGTACCCCGCCAGGAACAGGGACCAACGAAGAATGCTGGGTGACAAGACCTGTGGCATTTGCTTATCAGCCACGAATAACCCCAGGAGCGGCTTATGATCAGTGACTATCATGAAGGGGCGGCCATAGATGAAGTTATGAAACTTCTTAACCCCGGCCATGATAGCTAACCCCTCCCGGTCTATCTGTGCATAGTTGCGCTCAGCGGAGGACAGCGTTCTAGAATAATAGTCCACGGGGACCTCTCTGCCATCTGGCAGAATGTGACCCAAAACAGCCCCGACGCTGTAGGGAGAAGTGTCACACGCAAGTATAACAGGCAGGGACTCATCTAAATGAGCGAGAACAGCATTAGAGATTAACTAAAAGTTTTCACACCCCTGAACGCCCCCTCCTCCCACGCCCCCCAAGCCAATTTGAACATTTTGCAATTTTATCTGGGGACCAATACCACCTGTGATACATTTTATAGATATTTTCTTTATATGCAATAGCTCTCATGAACTTAGTAGAATGTCATATAGACTCCCATTGATCATCTTCTGTTTGCCCATGTCTTGCATCCATGATATCATGACTGATGTAACATTTTCATCCAGTTCATAGTCTTCTAACAAAAACCTATATAATTTTTGTATTAATTTATCACTGGATGACAACCATATTTTATCCAGCTGATTGTTTATATCTTCAAAACCCCTTATTTTGTCCTTACAATATCTATCTTGTAATAGGGAGCGCTCCCACCATGTTAGTAGGATTTGATGATCCTTCCTTAATTTTTCTTCTGTTTTTAACATGTCATCCTTTTCCAGTAACATATTATAGCTAGCCGTTTTCTCATTGACCGGCAACTGCTGGTACGCCTGAGCGAGATCCAGCTTGCCAAAAATTTTCACCACCACCAGAGATGCCAGCACTTGGCTCACTATCGGTACAGGATATGAGTGCGCTTGGAGGGCTTGATTTATGGTGCATTTATAATCCGTGCAGATGCGGATGTCCCCATTCAGTTTAACGAGGGTCACTATCGGAGTTTCCCAAGTGGAATGGGAGACCAGTTCAAGAACGCCCTGGACAACCAGCCGGTCCAGTTCAACTTCAATCTTTGACCACAAGGAGAGGGGTGCCATGCGGAAATGCCGGTGGATGGGGGCTACTTGAGGGTCTAGCTGTAATGACCCCGGGGGTCCTTTGTAACATCCTAGAGCCCCGTAAAAAACCGTGGGAAATTCCCGGGAGACTCGTGTGCAGCGGCGGCATGCTTGGATGACTGCGTGTTCCGGGGGCGCTTGGACTGGCAGACTCGGCCAAGATGACCTTACTTACTGCAGGTGTGGCAGGTCACATCCCGGAAACGGCATGTCTTCCTCTCATGTGCCTCTCCACAGCTGGCACACTGGGAATGGCTGGTAGCCTTACCGGCATGACTGCTGGTCGGTGGCCCCTGCTGCGGGTGGCATTGCGGTTGCCAGACGATGCAGACATCTTCCTCGTCTGAGTTCTCTGGTCTGTATCCCATCATGACCTGATGTGCCGCGGCTGTTGGGCACTCCTTATGTGATGCCTCTTCCAGGGTGATCTTACGGTTGCCGATCATCTTCCTCCGAAGTTTGGCATCCATAAGTCCCCACACGAATTGTGTCAGGAGGTTGTCTTCCACCTTAGGGAAGGAGCAGTCCACAGCGAGTGCACGCAGGGTGGCCATAAAGGCTGCGGCTGATTCCCCTTGGGCCTGCACTCGTCCCTGAAACTCCATCCATCTAGCCAGGAAGGTTGGCTTCGGACTGAAGTAATTGTTGAGGGCTTCGATTATCTCCTCAAACAAACACTCCAGGATGGCACAGGGAACACGGAGACTTTTGGCGAGCCGAACGGTGTCAGTGCCACAGGAACTGAGGAGGAGGGCTCTTCTTTTGCCGACATCTGTGAACCCATTTAGCTCGATGTAACATATCAGCTGGTCTGTCCATGAATCCCAAACTTCGGGCCGTGAGGGATCGAACTTGCTGAGGCTTCTGTGAGTGGTGGCCATGACTCGATTGCATTGCAGGGAACCGGCTGACCGGGAGGATCGGATGCGGTGCGGTGCTGCTGGAGAGCGGAGCGGGGGGCGCTGGCTTCCTCCTGCTCGGAGCTCGATGCCACTGGTGGGGAGTCAGGCTCACTCATTGGAGCCCACCTTCATCGCCACTGGAAAGTTTTGGGTTCGATACACCAGGACACGGACCAAGACATCGGAGAAGACGTGTTTATTAGTACTTCACACATGGAACAAAAACAAACGGCGGGGTGGCCAACTTTATACAATTGGGGAGGGACGCCCCTAGGTTCTATTGGCGGGTTTGAACTTCCCACCAATGTCCCTATTGACTCCTTACTTGAAGTTCAGGAGCCTAGTCCCTATTGTCTTCGGGACTGAAGCTCTTGCTGGCTCTGGCTGGCGCCTGGCAGTGGTCTGAGGACATAACAGAGGGCAATGGAATGGGTCCAAAAGGCACTTTTATAAAGCAAATCAGGACTGTCAATTATGCCACTGTTTATGGTATGAATTATTTGTTCATTCTGTGTGCTATCTGGCTCTTACTGTGTTGCTGTCTGCCAGTTTGGTGTAGTGGTTAAAAGCAGTGGACTCTAAGCTGAGGAGCCGGGTTTGATCCTCCAGTCCTCCACATAACGCCAGCTGGGTTACCTTGGGTCAGTCACAGTTCCCTCAGAGCTGTTCTCTCAAGAGCAATTCTCTCAGAACTCTCTCAGCCCCACCTCCTCACAGGGTATCTATTGTGGGGAGAGGAAGGAAAGGTGCTTGTAAGCCACTCCAAGACTCCTTTGGGTAGTGGAGAATGGGGCAAAAAACCCAACTCTTCTTCTTTGTAATTTTGTGTTCTGCTTTGAATGACCATCTTCTTCTTTTTTTTGCATTGTTTCTAATTCCATAGTCGTGGTTGCATTGCTTATTAGATGTCTTACGCTATTTGCATGGTTTTACACCATGCATCCCCAGCCTTTTTGAGCCTGCGGGCACATTCGGAATCCTGACAGGGCACGGTGGGCACAGCCACAAAATGTCTGCTGCAGAAGGCGGAGCCGGCCACAAAGTGATGGCCACAGCTTAACTTCAGTCACACGGTGCGAGACTTTGTGCTGGGGTGGCAGCCGCTGCCAATGCGTCATTTAAAAAAAATCTTCACAGCCAATCAGATCTCCAGTAGTCAGTCAGAAGCCTTGCTGGGCAGAAACCTTCCCTGGCCCTGCCCACTCCCCAAAAACGCGTGGCGGAGTGCCAGGGAAGGGGCTGGTGGTGCCACAGTGCACAAGGGCATCGCCATTTAATGAATGTTTTAATGAATGTTTTATATTGATTGCTGCGTTTTAATTGACGTTTTATAATCTATTATGAATGTATTCTGCTTGTCAGTTCTTGGAAGCCGCCCTGAGCCTGCCTAGCGGGGAGGGCGGGGTAAAAGTGAAACAAACAAACAAATAAATAAATAAATAAATTGTTGGGGGCCACAGAGTGTCACACTGTGTGGTCTGCCCTGAGACCCACCGAGAAGCGGAGGCACAGCCATTGACGAGAGCAGAATAAAGGGACGGGGTGT
The DNA here is from genome assembly GCF_001447785.1 of Gekko japonicus. Lineage (NCBI taxonomy): Eukaryota > Metazoa > Chordata > Lepidosauria > Squamata > Gekkonidae > Gekko > Gekko japonicus. The sequence goes on along the minus strand of NW_015173262.1, from coordinate 20,830 downwards.
GTGGAGGCACCTTGCAAGTGGCGGCCCCACCTCACCATCTGACTCCCCAAGAGTGACATTCTCCATTCCTCCACATGCAGCTGGTGTGACCTTGGGTCAGTCACAAGTTCTCTCAGAGCTGTTCTCTCAGGAGCAGTTCTCAAAAGAGCTCTCTCTCAGCCCCCCTACCTCACAAGGTGTCTGTTGTGGGGAGGGGAAGGGAAAGGAGATTGTAAGCCACTTTGGGACTCCTTTGGGTGGTGAAGGGCGGGGTATAAATCCAATCTCATCATCATCATCATCTCAGTATTATGGACTTCTATGTACAGTTCTGGTCACCACACCTCAAAAAGAGTTAATCACATCTGCCTCCCAACAACTCCACTCAAAAATGACAACAACTCCACTCAAAAATGACTGTCAGAGCTTCAGTTCATATAATTGTACACACCACGTAATTCCCCCCCTTGTTGTCTTTTATTAATGACATCTAGATTCCCAGGATTCAAGCAGAAACCCACAAACTAATCTCGCTTATCATCTTTTGAACTCAGACCACTCACGCAGAGATCACTAGGAAACTGGCCACTTCTTCCCATTCCATGAACACTAAGCTGCTTTATACTGAAGGAGGCTCTGGTCTATCAAGGTCAGTACTGCCTACTTTAACTGGCAGTGGCCCCACAGAGTCTCAGACAGGGTCTTTCACATCACCTACTAACTGATTCTTTTAACTGGGGATTGAACTCGGGATCTTCTCCACAGCCCCTCCCCTGTGATTCCAAGGACCCCCACACACACACACTATGCACAAATGCTCCTTGGGCCCACACACAAGCAGGCCTGAGCCACTGCATTTAGAGAAGAAATTTGACAAAACCTTCATTGTTCATATGACGAATGAGGCTAAAGAATCTTTGCCTGTAACCTAGCTTCAGGTACATCAAAGTTGAGATGCATAACTAAGTAAGGACTTTAAGCATATGCACACCACCCACAGATGTAACCCCATGTAAGAGGTATTCCCTCAGCCTGGAAATTTACTTGGGATCTGGACTTTGAAGGGGCTGCTGAGGACAATAAACCAAGACTGCGGACACACCGGAGGCTTGGCGCGATCTGTCTGTGCCTCCATTTGTGGCAGTTTAAATAGTTGCGGGAAGTTTTGATCAGACATCCCACCCTGAATCGGCTTCACTGTACGTTCACCTCATAGTTCATTGTTCAGATTGTTGTGGCATTTTTTTTTGTCTTTCACTCATGCGCATAAGCTCTGGCTCCTCTTTGACAGCTCCACAATGTCTCTGCCAAGTATTCCAGCCCCTCTCAGCCTCCTTCCCTTTTTCTCTCTTCTGTGGATTACTGGGGGTGCAGCTTTACATGAGATTAGTCCTATTGACTTCAGTGCCTTTACCCTTGTGTCAATCATGTGATGCTCTCAGACTCTGATGCAGAAACAGGAGAGGGGGGTTGTGGGGGGATCTGTTGCTCGAAAACAACTCCCCTGGGGACTCCTGATCCAGAATGAGTACGAGGCCGAGGTGATTCACAACACCAGGGGCGATTATGCACTTATGCGACCATCGCCACCTGAGCCAAGAAACAAGAGGAGGCAGAAATGGAAGGGAAGGTTCAGACTTCCCAAGCAGCTTGACTTCTCAAGAGGGGAGTTCAGACAGCCGGAAACACAGAGTGGAAGCGCTGCTGGCATCCCTAAATACCGGACATTCCCTGGTGGCTGATTACTCCGCTTCCAAAGTGAGGCAAAGTGGGATGCCGACGACTGGGGCATGGAAGGCAGATGTTGTTGTCTGATTGTGCTCTTTAAATCTGCAAAGGTAATGCAACTCTATCATAGTGAACTACTCATGGGACTGCAGGTAAAGGAAAAGTTTTCCCTTGTTCGAAAGCCAGTCAAATCTGATTCTAGGGGGTGGTGCTCATCTCCGTTTCCAAGCCAAAGAGCCAGCACTGCCCAGAGACTTCTCCATGGTCATGTGGCCAGCATGACTGAACACCAAGGCACAAGGAACGCCGTTACCTTCCCACCAAAGCAGTACCTATTTATCTACTTGAAATTTCTCGCTTTCAAACTGCTAGGTTGGCAGGAGCTGGGGCCAGAGACGGGAACTCACTCCACCATTTGGCACTAGGGTCTCAAACTGCCGAGCTACAGACCTTCCAGTCTGCAGCTCAGCAGCTTAACCTCTGAGCCACGATGGCCACACATGGGACCGCAGCCCAACTATAATTCCCATGATTCTTTGCAGGGCTTTTGTTGTGATGGTACTACCAGCACCTCAAGGCTCTCCCAAGTCCTGAGGGGAGCATTGGCGGAAATATATATGAGTACTGACACTTTCTTTTTTAACTCAAAACAAAAAAGGGATTATTCTTTTAGGAAGCTAGGGCAATTTAACTGTCATAAAGCCAAAACAGGTTGGTGACGTGTATATGAAAAAGCAGACAATGTTTGCCCTCACAAACTGTTAGATACGAGACTCAAGGCAGTAGGTGAACAGTGATAACAGCTTTATTCAATGCAGTCGGAAGAAATCAGAACAAGACAAAAACATAGAGCAACAGGCTCTCTTTTAAACAGTCCGGGCTTGGGAGGCCATGCCCACATGTCAGCTAACAACCAATAACTATTTACAGATAAGGTCAAATCGGAGTGCTTCCCTCCTGGACCTTGCGCAGCTCTGATTGGTTTATTTACAATTCTTGTTCAGATTCAAGCTTAACATAGAGGAATTTCAGACAGACAATATAATCCGGAAGAGGAACGGTTCCCAAACGGTTTCTGGTTTGTCATTTCAGAACCGTTTTAGAACTGGTTCCCTACCGGAATATATTTGTAATTTCACATACAAATGCTTCTGTCCTGTTTAGGAAATGGGGCTGAAGCGTTTTACCTGTCAACCGCTTCCAAGTAGTCTTCAGTTTCCTCTCCCGATTCTGATGCGCTTTTTCCCGCCGTTTTTCGCCCGTGTGGGCGATCTCTGGCTTTTTTTTAAAAATTGCTTTATAGCACTAAAATGGAATATATAAACACCATTGGAATGCCTGGAGTGTTTTGTTATAGCGCTATAGCGCTATAAAGCAAATGTTTTTTTAAAAGCTGGAGATCGCCCGCACGGGCGAAAAACAGTGGGGGGAAAGTGGTGCAGTCTGAAATGGCAAACCGCTTCAGATCCAGCTTTTTACCGGAAGGGGAAAGCCATGTGTGAAATGGCAGCCCTATACCAGTTTACTCCATGACGGATCAAAAACAGCTTCAAAACAGGTTTAAAAGGGTAATGTGAAATTCCTCAGCGTTTTCAATACACAACACAAACAGATTCAGAATTCTGTCAGGGGTGGGAGGCAAGCAAGATAGGTGGGTGGCTTGAAGTACAGAAGCAGGAGGTAGTAACTAACCTCCCTTCCCTTCCCTACTATCTACTACACTTGTATCCTGCCTTTCCTCAAAGGAGCCTTGGTGTGTGTACGTGGTTTCCCACCTCCTCCAGTTTCTCATACGAAGGCAGTGAAGTGGGTTCAGCTGAGAGAGACTGACTGTCCAGTTCCGTTCCGTCAATAATTGACAAACATCTTATAGGCAGAAGGTGCCAATTTTTCTCTCCCTACCAATGAACCTTGAACTAATTCTGTTGTCAGCCCATACGCATGCTTCAGGCAAACTTTTCATATTATCTTTTTTTCCCCTTCAGTATTTATAACCCCACTTTTCTCCCCAGTTGGGACCCAGTGCAGTTTACTGGATTGTTACCCCTCCTCCCCTGTCCCCTCACAACAACCCTATGAGGTAGGGTAGGCTGAGAGCATGTGACTGACCCAAGGCACTCCCCCAGCAAGTGTAACATGGCAGAGTGGGGATTTAAACCTGGGTGTCTGAGATTCACCATTTCAAAGGAGCCAACCAATCAGCACTGTGCACAGTTGGCTTTTGCTGCAAGCCAGTGTTTACAGAGTTCAAACTGGAGAGAAAATATTTTGCCTGATCAGTGGGCTTTTCCAGATTCTCATGTTCCTCCTCAGTTGTAAGGTCCTTTTTCTTCGGGGGGGGGGGGGTCTTCTTCTTGCTCCCTCTAGTGGTCTATTCAATATTACACCAGTTTATATGCCACAAATTTCCCTGCTGATTTAAACTGCACATTTTCATGCCAGACATAAACCAGTATAATATGGAATCAACCGCTAGAGGGAGTAAAACATGAATGGAACAGAAAAAAACCCTGATGAAACAGGAACTTACAAGCAAAGAAAATGAGAATGCAGAAAAATCCAGTGAGTTCATTGCTCCAATGATTTATGTTTCCACATATCCTAGCTCGAACTCACCATTGATTGGCCCCAATCGTTGCTCTGCTTGTTAAAGCAGTATAGAAACCAAGGTCTCATAGCACCACAGTGATGCTGACACAGCACAAAGCAGGGAATTCTACAGTGTTTCAGCCACTGATGATCCTCTAGTGAAGTAAATTCCACCAGCTGGAGATACCCGCTGGTCATTTTAGCAAAGGTGATCATGCTAAGGTTGTGGCTATCGACTGTCGATCCAAGCTCTTTCACCTCTGGAGCACATTTTGACATTGCTGTCTGCAAACCAGTGGCTCTGCCATTGCAAAAGATGGAATACAGTTGCTTCCACACAAAGCTTTTGCTCAGGTTTGGCATCTGGAGGATTGGAGGGCGGAAGCTAAAGGATTGTGAGGGGAAAGACTGAAAAGAAGCAATGAAATATAGGCAAAGGGCACAATAAAATATATATAAGGCAACAAACAGAGTCAAGTCCAGTGTTGCTGGCTGGAGTTAGGGTCCTGGCTATGGTCTCCGGGTTTTGTTGTTATTGTTTTGCTGTCAAGTCACAGCCGACTTATGGCAACCCCCGTAGGGTTTTCAGGGCAAGAGACAAAAAGCATTGGTTTGCCCTGGATGTCTCCCATCCAAGGACTAACCAGGGCTGACCCTGCTTAGCTGCCAAGATCTGATGAGATCAGGCTAACCTGGCCTACCGAGGTCAGAGCTTTTTCTCTTCTAATGGCTTTAAGAGCAACCTGGTCATCAAGAAAAGTCAGACAAAGTGGAAACTAGCAGAGAAAGAAAAAAGTCTTGCTAGCTGGTTAAACAAAGTTTTTTTAAACTGAGTTATGTTCACATCTGAGGTCCCTAAAGGTGTCTCCATCATGGAATCATGCACAAGAATATTTCCAGTGAAAATTCGAAGCAAAGCTGCACCCCTCTCAGGCCATGCTTCTCAGGCCATAGAAGCTGATGGTCTCATAAGACTAGGGGTCATTTCCTGCAGGAGCGCACAGGAGTGGAGCTTCGGCAGTAAAAAGTCCAGGGGGCGGGCACATGCAAGAAGCCCCGCCCCCTGCTCCCAGTAGCTCTCAGTCAGAGCAAGAAGCAGTCAGGTAAGTTGCAGAGCCCCCCCAGCCCCCCCGGTCCAAAACAGTCCAGTGGTACCTTTAAGACCAAGTTTTATTCAGGCACAAGGTCTCCCTCCTCTGTGAAAGCAGATCTGCACATCCCCCCCCCCCATTAGCTCGCAACCCAAAGCACTCCAGGGGACCCGTAAGCTTTCTGGACGTTCAAGTTAAATATAGTACAACCAGTAGGTCTTAATGCAACCTTGGACCTGTCATGCTTTTTGTAATAAACTTTGCAACATCACCATTAGGTTTGATGTACTATTAATAGTGCTTTGATTTGATAAAGTTATTCAATTGCCTTTGTTCTTGTGTTAAAGATGTATAGAATGTGTTAAAACCACATGTACTGATAAGTTGGCTT
>NW_015173262.1:11459-11673 GCF_001447785.1 Gekko japonicus | reverse complement strand
ACACTGCCCCGAACCCCCAGGGGCCGCAAATAGGAAGTCATCAAGGTAATGCGCCACCGTGGAAATCCCGGTGCGCTCTCGAAGAACCCACTCGAGAAAGGAGCTGAAACGCTCAAAAGCTGCACAAGAGACCGAACATCCCATCGGCAACGCCCGATCCATGTAATACTGACCCTCAAAGAAAAACCCCAGCAACTCAAAATCACCCGGGTGG